>NW_023207659.1:10122-22248 GCF_002007445.2 Ailuropoda melanoleuca
ATTTACTGCTAGTGTTCCAAATTTGGATCCTGAAAAGTAAGAGCTAGAGCACTTAGGTGTTGAATCTTGCCAACAGAGAGTAATTTGAATTAGGAACTCAATATCATGATACTTCTATCTCGATTCTCAGGCTGAGGGGAGTGTGTGTGTGTGTGTGTGTGTGTGTGTGTGTGCGTGTGAGTGTGTAGAATTTGAGAAAAGAGGCTTATAGAGGTTCATGTCTTAAGTCTTTTTTTCTAACCTGGGAAATAGGATGCTGCAGGGGCTTAGGGTTCAAAGTACAAGTGCTTGCTTGTAAGCATAGCTGTGAAGGGGAAGCATTTTATCAAATTCAGCTCTTGAAAGAGGATCCATTCACCAAATGTTTTTCCCTGTACCTGTTTTCCTTCAAGTGTATGTTTGCCAGAATTGGATGGACTCCCCGAGGATGCCTTCAGCTTGAACTGTGCCCGAGGCAGCTCTAGTTACAGTCAGGGGCAAAGCCCAGAGGGAGGGACACAGGAAACATCATGGCAGCAAGGGCAGGGGAGCAGCGGGGAGGTAACAGTCTCATTTCTCTGATGCNAATGGCGGCAAGGGCAGGGGAGCAGCGGGGAGGTAACAGTCTCATTTCTCTGAAGCTGCAAATATCCGCCATCTCTGTTCTCCAGCCCTCCATTGCCATGTCCTGCCCTCCTTCAGGGGTGCTATAAGTAGGCAGGCGAGCAGGGGGCATTCCCACTTGAGGCCTGCGTCTTCTAGAATTTGACCATTGCGAGGCGTCTTTCAGTAGAATTAGGAGTAGAAATGCAATGGCCACTTGACCAGTACCATGTGGCAGATGTCATGGGGGACCTGAAGCAGACCTTAGCGCAGCACCGTTGACAGCAGGGAGTGACCTTCTCATCGGGCCTGAGAGCTGCCCTCAACCTACCAGGAGGAGCAGAGTTCCTTTTGGCCCAGCAGAAGCTTGAGCTGGTCCAGTCTGGGGCTCACACAATGGAAGCTTTGAGGGAATAGCCTCTGTGTGGCGACCTGGGACACACATATCTGTGTGCAAGTATAGGTGAGCAAGAGAGAAGTGTCACAGAACAGTTCTTATGTGTGATGCTCTCTGATGTTTTTAAAACAATCTTCACCTTTATAAAATGGTTGTCACAGCCTACCAACTTGATGTCACAGTCCACTATGGATCACACTCATTGAAAGGCACCGTTCTGATGTACAGTATTGTGCTGGCATTGGTAGATCTTTCCAAATGAACATCATACTTTCACCTCATATCGCATCTTACTGTATGATTTCTATCTTTTATGATGAAGCTATCTGCTAATTGTAGAGAGGTATTGACATACGGTGGTGTAGGCATTTCGGGGAATCTTTGTGGTCAGTGTACAGCTCCATGTTAGAGAACCCCTACATGCATTATTAAAGAGCGGTTGCTGAACTTCTATCTGTAGGCTCTGTCCCAGGGTCCCGCTGCCACGTGCCTGAGGATTCTTTGCTTGGTTAACATTGTCTCAGTTCCTGTGGTCTTGCTGAGTATTCTTCCTCTCCCTCCCACTTCCTTGGGCCTTGATTTGCCCTCTGGGGATGGCTCTCACCGCATTAAACTTCACCTTCACCCGCTACATTTTCTCAGCCTCTCTTGCTAGTTCTCACACATCCCTTCACTGCCTTGCTTCTCTGTCTCTTCCAGTTGGTTCATTCACGTGAGCTAAGCGGTTGTGGAGTCACTGTGAATGANTGGTTGTGGGGTCACTGTGAATGAGCCCAGTCAGCTCACACCATCACTGATGGCTTGGGCCATAGCCGCGTGTAAAAGTAGGGCCGAGGGAGAGTAGGCAAACCAAGTGGGGACAAAGAAGTTACCTTGGGTCATGGAAGACTCCGTAGTAGCCTAGAGGCAGTGTCTGTGCCACACACTTCCTTGAAATGCTGGCCGGGTCCATTCTCAGCTTTAGCAGATAGTGTCCTGGACTGAAAGGAGGCATAATATCCCTAATGCCTTGTTTTCTGAGCTTATTTCAAACATTAGCTAATAATACTTCCCTTGTGTGTGCATGCTCTGGGTGTTCAGTGAGACAGTGGGAGAGCACCTGACCTGGTATCTAGAATGTAAGAAGTGCTTGCATCCTCTACCCTTTGTTTGTATTAGTATTGTATTAGTATTCTATTGCTATATGTATTCTATTCTATCTATTGCTATATGTATAAGTATTGTATTATATTAGTATTGTATATTAGTATTGTATATTAGTATTGTATTAGTATTCTATTGCTATATGATAAATTACTACAAAGTTAGCAGATTAAAACTACATATATTTATTATCTTATAATTCTTATAGA
This sequence comes from Ailuropoda melanoleuca, assembly GCF_002007445.2. Classification (NCBI taxonomy): domain Eukaryota; kingdom Metazoa; phylum Chordata; class Mammalia; order Carnivora; family Ursidae; genus Ailuropoda; species Ailuropoda melanoleuca. The sequence continues at coordinate 12,454 of NW_023207659.1, forward strand.
TCACAAGTCTGGGCACAGCATCCACTAGTGGGTCCTTCACGCTGGTTCTCACAAAGCTGAAATCAGGAGTTGCACGGTTGTGTCCTCAGCTNTCAGAGTCTGGATGAAGAGCCCTCTCACAGCACAGCAGCTGCTTGTTAAAGCCAGCAGGGGTGTCTTCATTACACACCACCTCATGGAGCATTCCCTGATTGTGGCGTGGCCATTCCGCCATATTCACGGGACCCTCCGCACTCAAGGGGAGAGGATCGTGCAGGGCATGTACACCAAAGGGCGGGGATGTTGGGGCCATCTTTGAATCCTGCCCATCACATTATCACATTTATCTTGAATCTAACATAATTGCTGAGGATTCTTTTCTTTACAGATTCATAATAGAAAATAGTTTAATCTCCTTTGTTTACTGTTACTTGTTTGAACTCCACCTACCCTAAAAGCAGGAAGTCCTATTTGTCCCTCCAATGCTCCCGTCTTCTCCCACACGAATGTGTGGGCGTGCACACACACACACACACACACACACACACACTGGTTACCTGAGACCACTGGGACTTATTGAGGAGGACAGCACCAAGGGCTTGCCATGCACAGCGCCGGGTGTCCCATGAGCAGATTGTGCTGTCCGGGAGCTGTTGGGTCCTTGCTGGCCCAGCCCTGGCCCAGATTCCCTGCTCACCCCACCCCAGTCCCCTGCACTAGGCACTTCCTCTCGCAGTCAGGAAATCCTGACACCTGCTACAACATGCATGAACCTTAAGGACACGATGCTCCGTGAAATAAGCCCTCACAAAAAGACAAATACTGTAGGAATCCACAGCTGGGAGCTCTCCAAAGTAGCCATACTTCCAGAAATAGAAACTAGACTGGTAGCAACCAGGAGATTCAGGGAAGTGGGAAAAGGGGGAAGCTGTGATTTAATGGGTGCAGACATTCAAAGGCCTGTCAGAGAAAGACAAATACCATATGATCTCACTCATATGTGGTATTTAAGAAAGAAAATAGATGAACATGTGGGAAGGGGGAAAGAAAAAAAGGAGAGAATGAAACAGACCATAAGAGAATCATCATGATAGAGAACAAACTGAGGGTCCCTGGAGAGAGGGGGTGGGGGAGCGGCTAGAGGGGTGATGGGGATTAAGGAGGGCACTTGCTATGATAAGCACTGGGTGTCGTAGTAAGTGACGAATCACAGAATTGCACTCCAGAAACCAATATTGCACTGTATGTCAATTAAAATTTAAATTAGAAAAATACATAAAGTTTCTGATCTGATGCGCACGCAACTAATGGATCATTGAACACTACATCGAAAACTAATGATGCGCTCTATGTTGTCTAATTGAATTCAAAAATACAAAATGCTACAGAATTTCAGATTTGCAAGATGAAATGTTTCACAGCAGTGTAAATATACTTAACACGACTGAACTTTATACTGAAAATGTTTAAAATGGCAAAATTAATGTCATGATTTTTTACAATTTTTTCAAAGTACATTCTGTATGATTCCATTTTTTAATAAAGATTTTATTTATTTATTTTAGAGAGTGTGTGTGGCATGGGAGTGGCAGGAGAGGCAGGACATGGAAGGAGAATTGTGAGCCCATGCTGCACTGAACACAGACCCTGTGTGGGGCTCGATCCCACAACCATGAGATCCATCCAGAACCAAAATCAAGAGTCAGTCGCTTAACTTGCTGAGCCACAATCCATCTCCTTGGGCATTGGTGTTGTTCCGTTCCCTGCTTTCTGCACCACCACTGTGCTGAACACTCCTGAAAATACAACTGAAAAACCCAGCCAGAGCTCCCGGGGCTGAGTCCAAGACGAGCATGCTAGGTGATGAGTGCACCTGCGGCCTGGGATGGGTGTTGCCCACTGCTCTCCCAGACAGGGGTGCCCAACACCCTTCTCTCCAGGGGACCAGAAGGGCTGCGTGTTCTCAGGCACCTGAGGGCCACCCGGCCCAGGAATTCACCTTCTCCAGCAGAGGGCAGATGGGGCATCTTTCTCTGGCCAGGATTAGGAACCCTGACCCTGGGAAAGGAGAGCTCTTCTGGACTCCTGGCCCAGACAAGTAGCCATGGGTACGGTGTATGTGAAGGAGCCAGAGCGGCTGGGCCTTGAAGGGAATGAGTGTCTTAAACCAGTTTTGCGCAGGTCATGCAGGAGCAGCGGCCCCTGCTTCTTGGTGAGCAGTGATGTGTGTGGAAGGAAGGAGGCCCGGGTGGAGCCTTCCCAGCCACACCACAGTCTCTCCCTTGGTCCTGAAACCAGCAGGAAGGGAGCTCTGAGGTGGAGGCAAGACTCCAGGAGGATTTCCATCCAGGAAAAGGAGGCCCGCAGCCCCCAGAGGGCACTGAAGCTGCCAGCCCCACCGGCCCCCAGGCCATTTGCACAGGATCACCTCCAGCACTTCTGCAGCACGTTGTCCGTGTTTGTGTGTGGACAGTGATTGGCCCACTCAGTGCTGGTGCATTTCCAGAGGCAGACTAGAAACAAGCCAGTGCCTGCTATTGGGACAGAAGACCCCCACCCAGAGAAACCAAGAATGTCCCTCTTCCTCCAGGGCTGGGGAATGTAGCCACTGTCCTGGGGCAGGACCTGGTCCAGGTGTGTGTCCTTTCTAAGTCCCCATGTTCAGTGAGCATTGCTGTGCCTGAGAAAGGCCCCCTCAGCCCTAGAGTCAGGAGCAGTGAGGGTTTGTCCCCGGCCCTGGCCCAGGATCATGACCCAAAACCATCCTGTCTTTGGGAGGACATACCCCTCTCCCCTCCCCAGGTCCAGGACGCCCAGGACCCTGCAAGAGTTCTTCATTCGAGGAGGAGTCCTGAAGAGCGTGTGTGTCTTGTCAGCCCAGCAAGTGAAAGAACCAACACCCCCCAATGCTCAGGTTCTAACTGAAGCAGAATTTCCATGTATTCTTCAAGTCCAGATTTACCGTGTGCAGCAAGGACGCCTGCCCCTCCCCACTAGGTAAGTGGGTGCTGGGGAAGGGCTGTCTGGGCATGGGGACAGCCTCCTCCCCTCTTCCTTGGCCTTGCAGGACCCCAAGGAAGGTCTTCCTTGCTCTCCTTCCCTCAGAGGGAGGAGCTGGCCTCGTGCTCCTGAGGTCCCCACTGAGTCCCCACTCCTGAGGAAGAGCCACCCATGGACCTCGTGTCAGGACTGTGGTCTGCCACTGCTCCTAGGCTCCCAGCCAGGGGGCTGGTGGCTGCATGGATGGCCTAGATTGCTTTTGGGGGGACGGGTGCTCACTGGTGCCCCTGCTCACCATACCCCACAGTGGTCTGCAATCCAGGCTCTGTGCCCAGCATAGGTCAATCACCAGTACCCCACACACTCCTGCCATGGGAGCGATCATTCAGCATCACCCCATTGCACAGAGGAGGAGAGCGAGGCCCAGAGAGGGGAAGCAAATGGCTCCATCCACAGGGCTGCTCAGCAGAGAAGCTGGAAGGCCAGCCCTCCCAAGCCCCCGCTAGCCCAGCCAGAGACTCCCTGAGCCCAGAGGGAGCCCTCTCCTGTCTGCCNTCTGTCTGCCCAGTCACTCACTGGTCCCTGAGTTTGATGATGGCTTGTTCTTCTTGGCTCTGAAGGTGTTGCTGGTCTACCAGGAGGGGGAGTCCAGCTGGAGGGACAGGCGGTAGCTTCAGGACAGAGTGACACGTCTGAGCTAGCAGAAGTCACACTCTGGTCTCTGTCCTGGAGCCTGCCCGAGAGCTGGAATCTGGGTGCCCTAGGGGCCAGCACACAACAGGGTCTGTGCCGAACAGGGAGCCATGGCCCCCAGGGAGAGTCCACTCTGTTCCTCTCCCCACTCATGCCCGTCCTCACCTCTCCTCACTGTGGGGCTCCTGGGCCCAGAACCAGGCCCCACAGGGCTGCTCAGGCTCCAGCTTGTAAAAATTTTGCAGCCCCTGAGCAGCTGGATTTCCTGGGGCTGGAGGGAGGACTGGCTGCTGTCAAGGACTGGGCTGGGGAGGATGCGGGGCCTCGTTGGGGGTCAGGATGGGGCAGGGGCTCAGTCCTGGGGCCCAGCTCATGTCTGAAAACAGCTGAAATCCCTGAATGCCCACGGGTTCCCTCATTACAGTAACAACACCCTCACACTCGGGCACCCTGGTGTTGGGCCCCCCCTCCCTGGCCTCCTTCCTGCCCCTCTGACTCTAGCCAGGGCTGCAGCCAGAGGCAGGCTGGACATCTGTCCCAGGTCCTGCCAGGAAGACAAGGCAGAATGAGGAGAGGAGAAGGGGAAGGGGCAGACTGATCTTTTCCCTGCTCTGAGTCGGCCTCCATTGCTGCCTCCAGGTCCCCTGGCCCAGCCATGCACTTAGCTGGACCCTGGGAGGGAGTCTGTATTCCAGGCCAGCTGGGTGGGGTGGGGGGTATTCAGTGACCTTTGTGTCCTCAGATGTCCAACCCACCTGGCCTTGCACACTGGGGCTTGCTGGCCGGAGTGGGCATGGTTCTGGGGCTCAGAGGACCTTGGGGCCACATAGCACTTGGCACCGGTGTGGGAACATGGGGGACTGGTCAGGTGCAGAGCCATGGGTCTCGTGTGTATCTGCCGCAGGGCTGGGTCATGATACATGTGCTGTGTGCAGGTCCCCTGTGCATACCTGACCGTCTCAGTGGGGAGGCCTGCATGCCTGGTGTACCTGTCCTCCACCTACCCCAGAAGATCGGCCACATTCAAGCATTTCCATGTCCAACCCTCAGGGACAGTTGGGAACCTGGGGTCCAGAGAGGCAGGGACTGACCCAGGACAAATGAGGGTGCAGAGTCCAAGAAGCAGGGCTGCTCTCCAGTCCTAGGCCAGCCCCAACCCTCCCATGAGGTTCCCTTTGGGGGTGAGAGCCCCTCAGATCCTTGGGGATAGCTCTCCACCCCGTCCCATGTGGGGACATGACCTTGGGCATCCCCAGGCGGGTAGAGCCATGTGCACCTGTGCGTGCGCACACACACACACCTCGCTCGGACTGCCCAGCTGGGGGTCAAAGGGGATGACACCCTGGGAGCGAGGTGGGTGACAAGGGGGAGAGAAGAAAGAGGTCGGAGACAGCTGGGCCATGGGGTAGGGGCATCAGGACTCCTGGCCATACTCCAGATCCATAGCATGGGGAGGGGAGACACAGCCTGAAGTCAGGGGTCCCCAAGGGGGCCAGGGGGTTGCCAGGGCACTGGGAGAGGACAGGGTTTGGGGTCCGGTGTCCATCCCCTCCCTGGGCACCTGGAAATAGGAAGAGACACCCACCCCTAGTGTGGAGGGGGCTACAGCACAAAAGGCCTCAGCTTACTCTTCTGTCAATTGGGCTGTAGAGATGGGGTGTCCCTAGGGTCCCATAGGCTTGTAGAAGAGCCTGTTGGCCTTGGATCTCCGTCCCTGACCCACTGTGCTCCCAGTCCTGGGAAAATGCTTTGTACTCCCTCGAGGTCCTTCTGAGCAGAGGGCAGCCTGGGGGCTTGGGGGGCTGAGGACCTGGGTATGCAGAATGTGGCAGAGCACTGGACCACTGGTCAGGGGACCAAGGCCAGGACCCTCCTTGGTGCAGCCTCAGGGTCCCCATTTGGAAGAGGTTCCAGAGTCAGTGCTCTGGCCAGGGTGAGGAGGCCTTAGGAAGGAACTGAGCACCAGGACAGGAGAGGGAAACAGGGACACTTCTGAGGTTTCTCACATCGCCCCTGGAGCCTGCAGATCCTGCTCCTGGGAGACACACAGAGGCAGAGACAGGGACAGAGATTGAACACAGGAGAGAGGGAACTGGGAGAAGTCACAGACTTTCCTCCATCAACTTGAAAATGGGATCCCATCATTTTGCTCCATTCTCTTCCTTAGAGTGCAGTCACACAGGCCGTCCACCCTGGAGGGGAGGGGACTCCCCAGGGATGTGTGACCAGGATTCAGGAATGCCCGGGAGCCACTGTGGAGACTGCCCAGCACATGGGCACAGGCAAGGCCCGGGGACCTGAGCTTCAACCTAATGGGAGCCCCTGGAAGTCTGTGTCATGAGAGGACAAGGTCAGAATCCATTCATTGTGACCTTCCCATGGGGCTGGGACACAGGCAGGAGGTGGTGGCTTTGCCTGTACCCCAGAGCAGACCCAGCCCTTCTGAGCTGTGTTCCATGCCCCGCCCAGCCCCTGGCTCATCCTCGCATTGCCAAGTGTGTGCCCCAGCCTCCTGTGAGAGCAGGCACGGAATGTATGTAGAGGTCCTACCCCTGATGGCGTACCTACAAGTAGAAGCCAGAACACCCCACTGTGCAGATGGGGAGACTGGGGAGGCCCTGAGAGGCACAGGGTCTGCCCAGGGTCACAGCCCTGGGCACGAGCAGGAGCCCAGTCTGAAACCAGCTCTGTGTCCTCACAGCAGGGACACCGGCTGCACCCAGGCCTCCTGGGGGCTGCAGGTGGGCGGTGTGGGTGTCACTGTATGGATGGGGCATGGAGGGTAGGGTGAGCATTGAGCAGCTGGGGAAGGGGGGCCCTGGGGGGGGACTCTTATGGGAGGAGGAAGTCAGGTAAGGGGGCCCCAGGCAGTGGTGACCTCACGTCCCTGACAACAGAGCCCAACAGAATTTGGAACCCAGGTAACCAGGCACCCACATTCCAGAGCCAGCCCCCTGCCCAGCTCATTTTGTTGGAGATCCTTGAAGGAAGAACATGTTTGCGTGTTGCATCCCCAAGTCCGGAGGCTGCAGGCTGAGGAAAGCGCACCCTGCAAACACTTCCCCTCGCTGGGGATGTCGTGCCAGGGCTCCCCGACGCCTCTGGCCATTTGGCAGGAAGGACCAAAAGGTGACACCATGAGACCCAGAGCCACCCAGCCCAGCCCCACATGCTCTAATCCGACTGTGCAGGTCCCCTCCGTGTGTGTGCGTGTGTGTGGGGGGTCATGTAGGGTGGGGCCACCCCAAGCAGGAGCAGGCTGATGAGAGGTCAATGTCCAGTGGGCAGGTCGTGTTCACACCCCAGGTCAAGCCTGGCTGGGTGGGACGGGGTGTGCGGGGGCTGTGCCCTTCTGCCCAAGGTTTATCCCAAGCCCTGCATGGGTGGGTCACTGCATCCCGTGTGCAGGGCTGGGCACGCACAGGTCTGTGTCTGATCTGGGAGCAGCAGGGGGACTGGGCAGGAGGACAGTGGGGATGGCTGGGCAGGGCTATGATGCCTCTGGGCCAGCTACCGGTCCCTGTCTTTGTGAAGGCCACAGATGAGATTGGGAAGAGGCTGGCAGACAACTGCCCCATGTCCCTGGCAGAGGGAGTCCCCTCACAGTGGTCTCCAGAAGCAGGGACTGGGGACTGCCCGGGATGGCCTTTAACTGCCCAGGCCACTGTCCCTGGTGGTCCCTCATCTCACTGCGGTCCAAGAGCCGGTGCCCACGGAGGCCGAGCCTGAGGGTGAGAAGGCTGGGGCTGGGTGTTTGTGTTGTGTGGGGATGGGTCGGTGCTGGCCCCACAGGGAGGAGCCCCCAGGGGCTGGTGTGGGGCCAGGAGTAAGGACTGGGCTCAGAGCACCCAGCGGGTGGACTGCAGTTGGGGAGACATCCAGGGGAGGGTTCCTTCCTGGCTGCAGCTTCTCGGGGTGCCCCTGGGCTGTGCTCTGCCTCTGCAAAGGCACAGGGAGAGGCAGGCAGGAGGGTGAGCTTTTCTCCTCTCACAGCTGCTCCACCATCTGAGGATCTAAAGCCGGCTCCAAGTTCATGGGCAGGGGTGGTGCCTGCAGCGACTTCAGCAGGAGACCAGGAGCCAACAGGTGACCTGGCACCTGCCCACGGAGAGCCTGCCCCCGCCACCGCCACTGCTCCTGCCCCTTCCCCTGCCTGTGCTCCTGTTCTTGCCCCTGACCCAGCTCCTGCCCTGGGTCCTGCACCTGCCACTGTTGCTGACCCTGTCCCTCCCCTTGCTCCTGTCCCTGTCCCTGCTCNATCCTGCCCCTGTCCCCGCTCTTGCACCTGTCCCTGCCCCTATCCCCAGCCCTGCCCCTACCCCTGCTCTTGCAGGGCCCACAGAGCCACATCCAGAGCCCACAGTCCTGCGGGCACAGCTCCTTGTAAAATTACACTTAGTCATATCACCCGAACCCCACGTCCCGCCAGGATGTTTCATCCCCTCCCCCTGTGTTCTTTCTCTCTGGTGTATTTTAACTCTTATATTAGCTTTCCAAGCCCTGTATGCTGTTTATGATTTGTTTTAAATAAAGTTACTTGTTTTCAGTTGAACACGTCATGAGCATGGAGTGCATCCCCGACGCTATGCCACCGCGGCACAGAACATGGCGGCAGAACATTCCTTCCCCAAAGGAGACCCCGAACCAGGGGCCCGCCCTGCCCCTTTATCCCCCAGCCCTTAGAACCCCTAAGCTGTTTTCTCTCTCTGTTCCTTTACCTGTTCCGGATGTTTCTGTAAGTGGAATCACACAATAGATACCTCCGTGTCTGCTCACCTATTTTCAAAGGGGACTTGTTTCTTGCTGTGTTTATTTGACAGAAAATTTCCCTTATTTGATATGAAATCCCTGATGGATTACAGATCAGACATAATCACAGAGACCATTTTAGGAATTATAGGCACAATCTCAGGGCTGAGACCCCTGTTCCTGCTGGGACACCATGGCCTGACCTCAGACTCAACACGGCTGGTTCCTCCTGTGACCCACACAGACACCAGGGAAATGCAGACAGCTGGTAGACACGCCACAAAGGGCAGAAGCATTGCTCACGACCCAAGGCCAGAGAAAGGTTTCCCCTGCCTCTGGTCCAAACCATGCTCCAAGTCACTGGGTTCCACAGGGACAGAGACCAAACACATGCAAGTCCAAGGGGAAGGATAGGCACGCAGGGAGTATGTGTCAGAGATGTGGGAGCTCCTGGGGAAGAACTCTGGCAAAGGAAACCCTATGGAGGCAGCACTGTTCACCCCCAGACCAGCAAGTGTCTGGTCTGGGGGGGACCAGCAGCCCTGGGGAGAATGTGAGGATGTGGAGGTCCCCCGCAGGTCCCCTGGAGAGAAGGGTGATGGGCACCCCTGTCTGGGAGAACAGTGAGCATCCCAGGCCGCAGACCTGTCTGGGAGAACAGTGAGCACCCATCACCTAGCATGCACGTCCTCGGACTCACCCCTGGAAAATCTGGCTCAGTTTTTCACAGATGTATTTTCAGGAGTGTTCAGCACAGTGACAGTGGAGAGAGCAGGGAACAGAACAACACTAATGCCCAAGGAGATGGATGGGATCCTCGGTCCCATTCCTCATGATAGAATGCCCAGTAGCTACTGTCACATTGTCACCTGGGGCACAGGAATCAGGAAGCCCTCTCCTGAGACCCCCCCTCCTGCCACCCTGCTCCTGGTAACATTCAGAATTGTCTGAGGAGGAGCTAGAAAGGATCCAGGATGACAGCAGGTCTGAGGAGAAGGATGGTCAGCACTGGGAGGACAGTTGGACATGCCCTGAGCCACCATCCAGGGCCTGGGTTGTGATGCCCTCAGATCTGACCCCCAATAGTGGCTCCTGATATAGGGATCCTAGTTCTGTGGTTTCACTCCCTCCCTCCCTACGTCATTTATTCACTCTGTCATTCATTCCCCCCACCTCTTTCCTTCCCCTCCACCCCTTCCATCCTCCCTCCCTCCCTCCCTCTCTCCCTCACTCCCAACCTCCCTCATGCCCTCCTTCATTCAGCAGAGGATCCGGGGGCCCTGCTGTGTACTGAGTACTGGGGCTTCATCAGTGAGCACCCCCCAACCCACGCAGTCACATCCACTGTGGGAGGTGACAGGGGCCAGTCCTCAG
>NW_023207660.1:0-531 GCF_002007445.2 Ailuropoda melanoleuca
CCCGGGCACGAGTGTGGCTCGAGCCTGGAGGGTGGGTGAGGGTCGAGTGGAGATGGAGCAGCGCTCCTGAGAGGTGGGAGCCGGCGGATCTTGACGCTGGCACCACTCGCAAGGACGGATTTGTGTCTTAGAGGTAGGCGCGGAGGGGAAGAGGGTGGTGATGGAGGTGGGCACTGAGAAGCCTGCGCTCAAAGTGGACCAGAGGCAGGATTCGAAAGGACAATGACGTGCGCTGGGGTCCGACGGATATGGAACTCCCGGGTGGGGATACTGAGTGCTCGGAGGGGCCGCGCAGACGTGGGACTCCACGAGGTGCCGGCTGGGGAAGCCAGCGTGGGACAGGCAGCGGGCAGGCCCGGCCGGAGAGCAGCCGGCCGAAGACCTTGCACCGAGGGAAAAGAGCGGAGGACAGGACGCTAGGAGTGGGCGCAGGGGTCGGAGGACTTGGTCGGCCGGTCAGAGGCCACAGCGAGGTCAAGGGCATCTCCACCCGGGGCCAAGGAGCCGGCGTGTGGGGGTGCCTTGGCGCAA
>NW_023207661.1:0-531 GCF_002007445.2 Ailuropoda melanoleuca
CCTCCTCCTGAACTTCTGGGAAGGAGAAAAACCTGTCAGCAGAAGAGTGAAAGTTGGTAAAATAATTGTAAGATACAGAGGCCAGAGGAGGGCCTGGGAGACACCAACCTTTTTATTCCAGATGAGAAAATCAAGAAATCACGCTATGGGCAAAGGTCACAAAACCGGTGAGCAGCAGGTGTTTACCTTGAACCCAAGTCCCTCGCTTTCTAGATTGTGCTCCTTCTACTCCTGCTCCATGAAGTTTCTAGAAGTTACACATGGAAGAATGGGTCTGTTGGCGTGTGTGCCTGTGCGCTATGCCCGCCTGCTCAGTTCAGCCCAGGAGCTTGGCTGCCTGACCTCAGGTCACCATGTGCCTGAAAGGTGCCCTAACACATGCAGACAGGTGTGCCCATGAATCCCCAGTCCCACCTCACATCCGGCTGGACTGTTCTGTTTCTTTCCTCAGCACCGGGCTTTCCACAATAAGAAAAAGCTCACAACAAGGATAAGGAAAGAGGAATGAAACTTAGAAGAAGCTTTTCCTTC
>NW_023207662.1:0-531 GCF_002007445.2 Ailuropoda melanoleuca
CCTGTCTGCAACGCACAGGCTCTGGTCTCAGCAGGATGTCGCTTTCTCAGACAGGCTCAGGTCAGTCCCGTCGTGCCTGCTCCCACTCTGCAGCCAGCCCTCCTCTACTGGCTTGAACAGCGTCTAGGTCCACCTGACACTGGGAACTGTGACCTTATTTAGAATAGGGTCTTGCAGATGTCAGATGTTCAAATGAGGTTGTATTGGATTCTGGTGGACCCCGACCCAATGACTGGTGTCCTTACAAGAGGGAAGTTTGGATGGAGCCGACACACAGGGAGACACAGCGTGACGACAGGGCAGAGAGAGGAGAAACGCATCTATGAGCCAAGGAACGCCAAGGACGCTGGCAACCAGCAGCAGCTGGAAGAGGCGAGGGACGACCTTTCCTAGCCGCCTTCGCAGGGAGACCACCGACGGCCCTGCAGACGCCAGGATTTCGAACTTCTGGCTTCCAGGGCTGCAGGGGAACACAGTTCTCTTGTTTCGGTCGGCCTGCAGGAAGTTGCTGTGACCGCCCTTCCACAGTCA
>NW_023207663.1:0-531 GCF_002007445.2 Ailuropoda melanoleuca
TTTTTTTTCTGGTTGCTGAGGGTTTATTTTGCTCTTCTCTCCCAGTTCTTTGAGCTAAGAAGCTAGTTTATTGGCTTCAGACCATCTCTCATGTGTAACGTGAGCCTTGAGTGCTGCCATAAATTTCCCTTCCAGTACTACTTTAGATGAATCCAGTCATTTGGTATGTTGTATTCTGACTTTCGATCAGTTCTATTTTTAAAATTTTTTATTTAAGACTTCATAGCCCATGCATTATTTAATTTTTGAAAAACTTTCCAAGTGTTGAGAGGTTTTCCTGTTGTCTATCTGTTATTGACTTCTATTTTGATTCCGTTGTCAAAAAACATACTCTCTGCAACTTCATTTCATTTCCATTTTGTTTGGGTTTGTTTTATGACCATGCTATGCTCTGTCTTGGTGAATATCCCAATGTGAATAAAAAGAATGTGTGTTCTGCCGTTGTTACACGGAGTGTTCTATAATTGTTCATTAGATCCTGTTGGTTTATGGCATTGTTCATTTCCTCTATATCTTTGCTGATTGTCTCTC
>NW_023207664.1:0-531 GCF_002007445.2 Ailuropoda melanoleuca
TTTGGATCTCCTGCTTAGTATTTCAAGGAGCAATCTCAGCTCAAAATATATCCATACTGGTTAATCTTAGAGTCTAGGGCAACAAAGCAGTATTTAAAGGTAAAAACTGGCCAGGTTTCTTGCACTTTTCTTCTTGTGGCATTACCCTGAGGCTGTGCGCTTAGTAGGATTCCTGCCTTGGTCTGACTTCTGCACTGCTCCAGAATAAGTTCTTTCTCCTTGTCACTTACCACCTGGTTTTCTCTGGCCACAAGATTCATGAAAAATATAAAATAAAGCAAGCTTCATATGACTTAAGCAAATTAGTGGTCATATGAACAGTGCCAGAATGATTCGTGACCCTGTCTTGCTCATGTTGCCTTCTCAGCACGAAGGAAGAGGAAACCTCTATCATGCTTCCTTTTAGTTCTCAGGCTCCTCTGATTTGATGGCCACTGGTGACCCACACTGCTGCGTGATATATTTGTTTATTATCAGGGTATGTATCTCATTACAAAGGCAAAAATGTATAGATACAAATACTCTATGTGC
>NW_023207665.1:0-531 GCF_002007445.2 Ailuropoda melanoleuca
CTCAGAGAACTCTGGTAACGTAGAGGAGGGTGGCTAACCCTGGGGCAGGGAAGAGGGGCAGAGAAGACTTCCTCTTAGTGTTGAGTCTTGTGCAAATGGCAAGCCTTACCAGTAAGGAGGGGTTGGTAGAGAAGGGGAAGGGTGTGTTAGAAGGAGGGAACAGAATGTGCAAAGGCAGATGGTAAAGAGGAAGCAGGGCTCACTGGCGACGTTGTTGGGGGTGGTTAGTACTCCTGCGGTGTGGAGTGTGAGGCTGGAAGTCACAGAGATGAACCCCAAGTGCTGGACCAGCCTTAAAGCCCCAAGTGGCCACGTGTTTGGACTTGATCGAATAGGCATCTGGAGTCACTAAAGAATTTGAAGCAGGGGGTGACATGGTCCAGTGAGCGCACATGCTCTCTCAAACCAGAGTTGTCGGGTGGTTGAAGATGCAAACACCTCCCTGGGCAAAAACAAGTCTGGTTTGTAAGTGATTTAATACTAAACCCCAGCTGAAAGTTTGCGTTGTATAACTGTATCGAGCCCATCTGC
>NW_023207666.1:0-531 GCF_002007445.2 Ailuropoda melanoleuca
TTAATCCTCCAATTCTGAATGATAATCTTGCTGTTAAAGCCTTCTTGTAAGTTTTTCCCTTTCAGCATTTTAAATTTATCGCACTGCTCCATTTACACCGCCAGGTTTCTGTGGAAAAATCAGCTTATAGTTTCAAATTCTTTCAATTGTATGTGACTGTTTTTCTGTTGCTACTTTTAAGTTTTTTCTATCTTCAAATTTTACATTTTAATTATATGTGTTGGTGTGGATCTCCTTGTCTTTATCTTGGTTGGAGCTCTCTGTGCTTCCTGGTCCTGGATAACTGTTTCCTTCCCCAGGATTAGGGTAGTTTAAGTTTTCTGCTATTTTCCTTCTGGGACCCTTGTAATGTGAATGTTAGTAATCTTTATATTTTCCCAGTGATGCCTTAACCTAGTCACAGTTTTTAAAATTCTTTTTTGGTTTTGCTATTCTGGTCTTCCGTATCATCTATTCTGCCGTTAATTCCCTCAAGGGTATTTTTTATCTCTTTGTTGAAGTTGTTACAAAACTTGGGAAAAGAATAGAGGA
>NW_023207667.1:0-531 GCF_002007445.2 Ailuropoda melanoleuca
CTTCATTCTCCAGTTGTATTCATAGGTATTCAGAATGGTTTGGTAGCTCTCTCGCTGAATTCCTGGGACCAAACTTTATGTCTCCTGCTCCTCCGCCATCTTGGAATGCCGACACGATTTTTGCTCTTTAAAATTGCCCTGAGCATAGTGCTGAAGGAGGCTGTGATGTGCTTTAAGGAGAAAAAACATGTGTTTGATAAGCTTTGGTCAAGCATGAGTTATATGCTGTTGGTTGTGAGTTCAATGTTTATGAATTAACAATATATATTAAATAAGGTGTCTTTAAGCAGAAACACATGTATGGTAAGGTTGTGAGTTGATGTATTGACAAAAATGTTGTGACCAGAGGCTGAAAATGCAGGAATTTACCCCTGTATTCCCCTAGGAGCAAAGGGTTCAGTATTCACTAATACAGTGTTTTCAGTGTCTTTGTAGAATATAACTACCATGAGGGCGCCTAGGTGGCTCAGTCGTTAAGCGTCTGCCTTCGGCTCAGGGCGTGATCCCGGCATTCCGGGATCGAGCCCCACA
>NW_023207668.1:0-3139 GCF_002007445.2 Ailuropoda melanoleuca
AACTGAGAGCTTTTCCCCTAAGGTCAGGAACACAACAGGGGTGTCCACTCTTACCACTGTTGTGCAACATATTATGGGAAGTTATAGCCTCTGCAATCAGCCAACAAAAAGAAATAAAAGGCTTTTAAATCTGCAAAGAAGGGGTCAAACTTTCACTCTTTGCAGATGACATGATACTCTATGTAGACACCTTAAAGATTCCACAATAAGAAAACAATCCCATTTACAATTGCACCAAAAAGAATAAAATACTTAGCAATAAACTTAATCAAGGAGGTGAAAGACCTGTCCTCCAAAAACTATAAAACATTGATGAAAGAAATTGAAGAGAATGCAAACACGTGGAAAGATATTCCATGCTCATGGATTGGANCACTTATGGATTGGAAGAGCCAATATTAGTAAAATGTCCATTCTACTGAAAATAATCTAAAGATTTAGTTCAATACCTGTCAAAATACCAATAGCATGGTATTAGAACAATAATCCTACAACAAATAATCTTAAAATTTGTATGGGACCACAAAAGACCCCAAATAGCCAAAGCAGTCTTGAGAAAGAACAAAGCTGAAGGTACCATATTTTTAGATATTAGTTATATTATAAAACTATAGCAATAAAACAATGTGGTACTGGCACAAAAACAGATGCATAGAACAATGGAACAGAATAGAAAGTCCAGAAATAAACCCAGGTTTATATGGTCAATTAATCTAAGACAAAGGAGGCAAGAATATACCATGGGTAAATTACAGTCTCTTCAACAAATGGTGCTGGAAAAACTGGACAGCTACGTAGAGAAAAATGAAACTAAATTGCTTTCTTATACCGTGCATGAAAATAAACTCAAAATGGATTAAAGACCTAAATGTAAAACCTGAAACCTTAAAATTCCTAGAACAATATGTAGACAGTAATTTCTTTTAAATCAGCTGTAGAATCATTTCTTTAGATATGTCTCCTCAGGCAGGGGAAACAAAAGCAAAAATAAACTTTTGCAACTACCTCAAAATAAAAATACATAAACAACTTATGCAACTCAACATCAAAAAACCCAATAATCTTATAAAAAATGGGCAAAGAACCTGAACAGACATTTTTACAAGAAGATATACATTTGGCCAGCAGACACATGAAAAGATAGTCAACATCATCAGGGAAATGCAATTTGAAATATCATCTTACACTTGTCAGAATGGCTAAAATAAAAAAAACACAAGAAACAGTTATTGACAAGGATCTTTCTGATTACCTCTGGAAAATTCCCTTTGCCATTCTCCTAAATTGGATTCCAAGTTTATTTGATATCTCTGTCTTGTTCTCGTGCTCTCACGCATGCACTTTCTCATCTTGCATGTATTCTCTCTTTTTTTAGGGGAACACATTTTCCAATATTTTGTCATGTTAAAAAGATGATTGAGGAAAGGGGCATTTTGATTATTGACCTCAATATAAATGTGTCTTCAGTCCCTTTGCTCTAATTGGACTTGGATTTCCACTACACTTTGAATACTTGGTACCTTGGCATCCCCCTGGAATTCAATTTTATAGAATCTTTTGCTTCTCTCCTGTTTTGAATTTCTTGTTTTCTATATGCTATTTCCTTCTTTTTCTTGATTTACTTTGTTTGTTGGAGGGCATCCTTCTGTTAATTTCTCAGCAAATAAATATAGGAGAGGTAATAGTTTTGAAAATTAGGTGTCTATAAAAGTCTTCTTGTTACTCTTATTTTTATTACTCTTATTTTTGATTTATGGTTTGGGTAAAGTTGGAAGTATTTTCCTTTGAATTTGATGGGATTGTTGATTTGTCTGAATTCCATTGCTACTCTTGAGTTCTCTCAGACTATCTGAATACTCATTATGTATAAAGTAACTTCCCTGCCTCATCCCAGTGCTGTGAAATATCATGATGATTTACCTTCAAGAGGGTTTATTTTCATCCCTTCATCCAAATACTTTGTCAAACTTCATTCTAGAAATTTGTGTCTTTCAGTTTTAAATTTTTTTCTTAAATTATTTTATTAATGGCTTCTGTACTTCCATTTTCCCTGTCTCTCATCTCTTTCAGCCTGCATTATCCATGTGTTAACTATCTTGCTTGATTCTCTAATTTCATATATTTTTCCTTGCTTTCCATTTCTCTATCATTTTGCTCCCTTTCTTGGAGAGTTTCTTAACTTCATTTTCAAATTTTCTATTGAAATTTTCATTTCTGGATATCTATATTTATTTAGAAGACTTCTTTATTAGTTTTTGAAAATTCCTTTTTTAAACTACCATCATTTTCTTATTTCACAGATGTAATATGTTTTCCTACCTTTCTGAAGACATTAGCAATACATTTTTAAGTTTTTTTCTTCTATAGTGTCAATTTCTTCAAAGTTACTTTGGAAACATGTTAAAGACTTTATCACATTTCTGTTGTCTTTGATTTCATCATCATAATTAAGAGTGGAAAACTAAAACGTTAATAACAGAGAAAATATAGGTGGAGATTACTGACTTTAGCTGTTCTAGAATGACCTGAATGGTATTTTTGCTGGAGAATCTCAGTACTTTACGTTTTCATAAGATTGTAGGTTTCTAAGAGAGTCTTCTTATAAAATTCTCTTTGAAGTGTAAAGTGTTAATACTCTGGTAGTTGAGTAGGAAACTGGGTTTTGTGTTTCAGCCTTCAACATTTAATATGTGTTAGTCAATATTAGTTAGTCAATCTTCCATTACTCCAGAAAATAATTCTCCAGTCTTCAATCAGGATTGAGGAGGGGCATCATCAGAATTTGAAGAGGAAAGTACGTCTAGGAAAGCCTAAAACCCTAAGTTAGCACACATCTTTTACCTAATCGTCCTTACTTTTACTTCCCCTGTCCACTACAAATTCCAAAAAAAGCTGTTGTTATAATTTCTGAACCTTTTGAGGATTCTTCTGTGTAAACCCAGGTTCTTCGATTTCACTACTGTTGATTTTGGACTAGGCATTCTGGCTCTAACTCTCTTATTTTCCAGGTTTCAAATATTTGTTACTGTTGCCATCTCTCTTGTTTTTTGAATTTTTGTCCTTGAAATATTCAGTTATAGTGACAATTTTTGAGACCGTGAAATTGGATGTGTTTGTTAAATCTCTTTTACCTCAGAAG
>NW_023207668.1:3191-3290 GCF_002007445.2 Ailuropoda melanoleuca
TCAATATTAGTTAGTCAATCTTCCATTACTCCAGAAAATAATTCTCCAGTCTTCAATCAGGATTGAGGAGGGGCATCATCAGAATTTGAAGAGGAAAGT
>NW_023207669.1:0-4706 GCF_002007445.2 Ailuropoda melanoleuca
AAGGTTGCTTTGGCCGATGTCATATAGGTTGCTGCCTATGTTCTCCTCTAGAATTTTGATGGATTCCTGTCCAACATTGAGGTCTTTCATCCATTTGGAGTTTATTTTTGTGTATGGTGTGAGAGAGTGGTTAAGTTTCATTCTTTTGCATGTAGCTGACCAATTTTCCCANGTCCAATTTTCCCAGCACCATTTATTGAAGAGACTGTCTTTTTTCCACCGGATGTTTTTTCCTGCTTTATCAAAGATTAGTTGACCAAAGAGCTGAGGGTCCATTTCTGGGTCCTCTATTCTGTTCCATTGGTCTATGTGTCTGTTTTTGTGCCAGTACCATGCTGTCTTTGTGATCACAGCTTTGTAGTACAGCTCGAAATCCGGCATTGTGACGCCCCCAGCTTTTTCCTTTTCAACAGTTCCTTGGACAGCTACATGCAAAAGAATGAAACTTGACCCCTCTCTCACACCATACACAAAAATAAACTCCAAATGGATGAAAGACCTCAATGTGAGACAGGAATCCATCAAAATTCTAGAGGAGAACATAGGCAGCAACCTANCAGCTTTGTTTTTCCTTTTCAACAGTTCCTTGGAGAATTCGGGGCCTTTTCTGGTTCCATACAAATTTAAGGACTATTTGTTCAGGTATTTGAAATATGTCATCGGTATTTTGATCGGGATAGCATTGAAAGCGTAGATTGCTCTGGGTAGCATGGACATTTTAACCATGTTAATTCTTCTGATCCATGAGCATGGAATATTTTNAATATTTTTCCATCTTTTTATGTCTTCCTCAATATCTTTCAAAAGTGATCTATAGTTTCTAGGATATAGGTCCTTTACGTCTCTGGTTAAGTTAATTCCAAGGTAACGCATGGTTTTTGGTGTTATTGTAAATGGGATGGATTCCCTAATTTCTCTTTCTTCAGTCTCGTTATTCGTGTATAGAAATGCAACTGATTTCTGGGCATTGATTTTGTATCCTGCCACCTTACTGAATTGTTCTATAACTTCTAATAGTTTGGGACTGGATTCTTTTGGGTTTTCCACATACAGTATCATGTCATCTGCAAAGAGAGACATTTTGACTTCTTCTTCGCCGATGTGGATACCTTTGATCTCTTTTTGTTGTCTGATTGCTGTTGCAAGGACTTCTAGTATTATGTTGGATAATAGTGGCGAGAGTGGGCATCCTTGTCATGTTCCTGATCTTAAGGGAAAGGCTTCCAGCTTTTCCCCATTGAGAATAATATTTGCTGTAGGCTTTTCATAGATGGTTTTTCTGAGATTGAGAAATGTACCCTCTATTCCTACACTCTGAAGTGTTTTAATCAGGAAAGGATGCTGTATTTTGTTAAATGTTTTTTCTGCATCAATTCAGAGGATCATATGGTTCCTGAGACGTTTCTTGTTGATATGATGTATCACGCTGATCAATTTGAGAATGTTGAACCACGCTTGCATCCCAGGTATGAATCCCACTTGGTCATGATGGATAATCCTTTTAATGTACAGTTGGATTCTATTAGCCAGGATCTTGTTGAGGATTTTGGCGTCCATATTCATTAGGGAAATCAGTCTGTAATTCTCCTTTTTGATGGGGTCTTTGCCTGGTTTGGGGATCAAGGTAATATTGGCCTCATAGAATGAGTTTGGTAGCTTTCCTTCTGTTTCTATTTTTTGAAATAGCTTTAGGAGAATAGGTATTATTTCTTCTTTGAATGTTTGGTAGAATTCCCCAGGAAAACCGTCTGGGCCTGGAGTTTTATTATTTGGAAGGTTGTTTATCACTGACTCAATTTCTTCATAGTTAATTGGCCTATTTAAGAAATCTATTTCTTCCTGTTTCAGTCTTGGTAGTTTATAGGTTTCCAGGAAGGCCTCCATCTCTTCCAGATTGTTTAGTTTTTTGGCATATAGCTGTTGATAAAAGTTTCTAATAATCCTTCCAATTTCATTGGTGTTGGTCATGATCTCTCCTTTTTCATTCAAAATTTTATTAATTTGGGTCCTTTCTCTTTTCTTTTGGATAAGTCTTCCAGTGGTCTCTCAATTTTATTGATCTCTCAAAGAACCAGCTTCTAGTCCTGTTGATCTGCTCTACTGTACTTCTGGTTTCTAATTCATTGATTTCTGCTCTAATCTTGGTCAACTCCTTCCTTGTCAGTGGGTTAGGCCTGTCCCTCTGTTGCTGTTCCAGTTTCTTGAGGTGAGAATATAGAAACTGCATTTTAGATTTTTCTATTCTTTTGAGTGAGGCTTGGATGGCTATGTATTTCCCCCTTAGGACTGCCTTTGCAGTATCCCATAGGTTTTGGACCGTTGTGTATTCATTCTCGTTGGTCTCCATAAATTGCTTAAATTGATTTTTGATTTCCTGGTTTATCGAGTCTTTCCTGAACAGGATGGTTCTTAGTCTCCAAGTGTTTGAGTTTCTTCCAAATTTTTCTTTGTGGTTGAGTTCCAATTTCANTTTGAGTGAGGCTTGGATGGCTATGTATTTCCCCCTTAGGACTGCCTTTGCAGTATCCCATAGGTTTTGGACCGTTGTGTATTCATTCTCGTTGGTCTCCATAAATTGTTTAATTTGTTTTTTGATTTCCTGGTTTATCGAGTCATTCTTGAGCAGGATGGTTCTTAGCCTCCAAGTGTTTGAGTTTCTTCCAGGTTTTTCCTTGTGGTTGAGTTCCAATTTCAGAGCGTTGTGGTCTGAGAATATGCAGGGGATAATTTCAATCTTTTGGTATTGGCTGAGACCTGTTTTGTGTCCCAGAGCATGATCTATTCTTGAGAATGTTCCATGGGCATTTGAATAGAATGAGTATTCTTTGGTTCTGGGGTGTAGTGTTCTATATATATCTATGAGGTGCAACTCCTCGAGTATGGCATTCAAAGCCTTTGATTCTTTGCTTAGTTTTTGCCGGGGTGTTCTGTCTATTTCTGATAGTGGGGTGTTGAGGTCCCCTACTATTACTGTGTTCTTATCTATATGTCTCTTTATTTTGGTTAAGAGTTGGCTTGTGTATCTTGCTGCTCCCCTGTTGGGGGCATATATATTAATAATTGTCATATCCACTTGTTGAATACTTCCTTTAAGAATAATATAGTGCCCTTCTGTATCTCTCTCTATGGCCTCTAGTTTAAAATCCAGTCTATCTGATATGAGAATTGCTACTCCAGCTTTCTTTTGAGGTCCATTNATCTATATGAGAATTGCTACCCCAGCTTTCTTTTGAGGTCCATTTGCGTGAAAGATGGTACTCCATCCCTTTACTCTAAGTCTGAATGCATCTTTGGGTTCAAAATGAGTCTCTTGTAGACAGCAAATGGATGGGTCATGTCTTTTTATCCAATCTGCAACCCTGTGGCGTTTTATGGGAGAGTTTAAGCCATTTAGATTGATAGAGATTATTGACAGATATGATTTTAATGATGCCATTTCTCTTTAAAGTCTTTGTATCGGTTGTGACTTGCTGCTCTGTATCACTCTTGGGGCCTTTTTACCTTTATAGAGCCCCCCTTAATATCTCCTGTAGGGCTGGTTTCGTGGTTACGAAATTGGTTAATGATTGGCGATTTTGGAACGTCTTTATTTCTCCATCAATTCTGAATGACAGCTTTGCTGGATAAAGGATCCTTGGCTGCATGTTTTTCTCTGAAAGAGCTTTAAAAATGCCCCCCCAAGCCTTTCTCTCATTCCANGAAAAATGCCCCCCCCAACCCTTTCTCTCATTCCAGGTCTGTGTAGAGAGGTCTGATGTAATTCTGATAACTTTGCCTTGGTACGTGAGAAATTTCTTTGCCCTGGCCGCTTTCAATACTGTATCCTTGGATCTAATATTTGCGAATTGCACTATGACATGCCGTGGCGTAGGTTTGTCCTGGTTGAGCTTGGATGGGGTCCTCTCTGCCTCTTGGACACGAATGCTTGTTTCCCTTGCTAGATTAGGGAAGTTTTCAGCTACAATTTGTTCAAATATCTCTTCTAGACCTCTGTTTTTCTCCACCCCTTCAGGGATGCCGATGATTCTGACATTGGATCGTTTCATAGAGTCNATCCTCTCTGCCTGTTGGACACGAACGTTTGTTTCCCTCGCTAGATTAGGGAAGTTTTCAGCTACAATTTGTTCAAATATCTCTTCTAGACCTCTGTTTTTCTCCACCCCTTCAGGGATGCCGATGATTCTGACATTGGATCGTTTCATAGAGTCAGTAATCTCCCGTAATCTACATTTGTGGGCGTGGATTTCTTTAAGTCCAGCTTCTATTTTCGTTTTTTCTTCTACTAACCCATCCTCCAATTCGCTAATATGTTCCTCTGCCTCGGTGACCNCTTACCCTGGCTGTCAGAGCCTCTAGTTTTGACTGCATTTGGCTCATAATTTTTAATTTCTGCCAGATTTGCTCTCATTTCCACCCTTAGAGATTCTATATTCTCATTGACATTTTCATTAATACTTTTTTCAAGTCTACACATCATCTTGACCATTGTTACTCTGAATTCCATTTCTGATAATTTGGTTATATCCATATCCATTAGTTCTGTGGCAGAGGCCACAGACTCATTGCCTTTTCTTTGCCTGGGGGGACTTCTCCTTCTCGTCATTCTGATGAGGAGAGGTTGCACGGTTGTCCAGAGCCCAAATTATTGACCAGGACCCAGGCCGTGCACCCTTGTTTTATAGGGATCTTAGGGATGTGGGCTTCT
Organism: Ailuropoda melanoleuca; assembly: GCF_002007445.2. Classification (NCBI taxonomy): domain Eukaryota; kingdom Metazoa; phylum Chordata; class Mammalia; order Carnivora; family Ursidae; genus Ailuropoda; species Ailuropoda melanoleuca. The sequence continues at coordinate 4,706 of NW_023207669.1, forward strand.
T
>NW_023207669.1:4792-5427 GCF_002007445.2 Ailuropoda melanoleuca
TTTTTAATTTCTGTCAGATTCGCTCTCATTTCTGCCCTTAGGGATTCTATATTCTCAGCAACGCTTTCTCTGATGCTTTTTTCAAGTTTACTCATCATCTTGACCATTGTTGCTCTGAATTCCATTTCTGATAATTGGGATACATCCATATGTATTAATTCTGTGGCCGAGGCCAATTCTGTGGCAGAGGCCACAGACTCATTATCTTTTCTTTGCTGGGGGGGACTTCTCCTTCTCGTCATTCTGATGAAGAGAGATTGCAGGGTTGTCCAGAGCCCAAGTGTTGACTGGGACCCAGGCCGTGCGCCCTTGTTTTATAGAGATCTTAGGGATGTGGGCTTCTTCCTTAAAGAGTTTATTTATTTATTTGAGAGAGAGAGAGACAGTCAGCAAGAAAGGGAACCCAAGCAGGGGAGTGGGAGAGTAAGAAGCCGGCTCCCAGTGGAGGAGCCCGATGAGGGACTCCTTTCCGGAACGCCGGGATCATGCCCTGAGCAGAAGACAGGCACTTAATGACTGCACCACCCAGGCACCCCAGGATGTGGGCTTCTTGATTTTTCAGCCTGCCTTCTGGGGGAGGGGCCTGCCTGCAGGTACTCAGAAAACCCCATTTGGGTAGAGTCTCCATGTCCCCT
>NW_023207670.1:0-564 GCF_002007445.2 Ailuropoda melanoleuca
AAGAAAAAGCCCTTGAAGTCACATCGGCCTTATAGAACGTGAAACAAAAATCAAGGTGCTTTGTTGCCGTGAGTGAAACACGATGATCACAGCACTGAGAAACAATTTGGCCAAACCTGACTCCACTGCAATGTTTGCTCATGGGTAAATCCTATAAAAATTGCTAGTGACAATGGAAGGAAAATGCCTAAAATATTTCTGTAAGAAACAACACTGTGCAGTGGCCATCTTAGCACTATGATCATCCTTCGTGAATAGGGAAACATGAGGGAAAGTGTTCATGGAGCCTGACGAAAGAGCTACATAGTGGTCTCTGAGACACCACACAATCCAGGGAAGTACCATCGAATATCATCTCATTTAAATAGGTGAGTATAAATGAAAAAGTTCAAGAATTTCGAGGACTCAGCACCCTTCTTATTGGTATTAAAGAAGATCGTCCAGGAAAACACCTCCAGCTAACACCCGCATTTTCAATTGGGACCTAGATTCCAAATTGGGTAAATGTGCCTTGGAAGTATCCAGCACTTAGAACCAAGAAACAAAGTGCGAAGATAAAGCCCT
>NW_023207670.1:652-42035 GCF_002007445.2 Ailuropoda melanoleuca
GAGAAACAAAATTTGGCCAAACCAGCCTCCAATGCAATGTTTGCTTCATGCATAAATCCTATAAAAACTGCTGGTGACGATGGAACGAAAATTCCTAAAATATTTCTGTCAGAAACAACACTGTGCTTTGGCCGTCTTAGCACTATCATCAACCTTCGTAAATAGGGAAACATGAGGGAAAGTGTTCCTGGAAGCCTGACGAGAGTGCCACATAGTGGCCTCTGAGACAAAACAAAATCCAGGGAATTATCAACGAACATCATCTCAGTTAAATAAGGGAGTATAAATGAAAAAGTTTAAGAATTTTGAGGACTCAGTGCAATTCTTATTGGTATTAAAGAAGAGCGTCCAGGAAAACAACTCCAGCTAACATCCGCATTTTCAATTGGGGCAGATTCCCCATTGGGTAAATGTGCCTTGGAAGCATCCAGCACTTAGAACCAAGAAACAAAGTGCGAAGATAAAGCCCTTGAAGTCACATCGGCCTTATAGAACGTGGAACAAAAATCAAGGTGCTTTGTTACCGTGAGTGAAACACGATGAGCACAGCACTGAGAAACAAAATTTGGCCAAACCAGCCTCCAATGCAATGTTTGCTTCATGGGTAAATCCCATTAAAACTGCTGGTGGCAATGGAACGAAAATGCCTAAACCATTTCTGTCAGAAACAACACTGTGCAGTGGCCGTCTTAGCACTATCATCATCCTTCGTGAATAGGGAAACATGAGGGAAAGTGTTCACGGAAGCCTGACGAGAGTGCCACATAGTGGTCTCTGAGACACCACACAATCCAGGGAAATATCAACGAACATCATCTCACTTAAATAAGGGAGTCTAAATGAAAACGTTCAAGAATTTCGAGGACTCAGCGCCCTTCTTATTGGTAAGAACCAGAGCATCCAGGAAAACACCTGTAGTTTACATCAGCCTTTTCTTTGGGAATCCTGATTCCACATTGGTTGTATGGACCTGGGAAAGTTACAGCACATAGAGTCAAGAAAAAAAGAGTAATGATAAAGCCCTGAAGTCCACATCGGCCTTTTAGAACGAGAAATAAAGTCAAGGTGCTTTGTTACCGTGAGTGAAACACGATGAGCACAGCACTGAGAAACAAAATTTGGCCGAACCAGCCTCCAATGCAATGTTTGCTTCATGGGTAAATCTTATCAAAACTGCTGGTGGCAAAGGAACGAAAGCGCCTAAAACAATTCGGTCAGAAACAACACTGTGCATGGGCCGTCTTAACAGTATCATCATCCTTCGTGAATAGGGAGACATACAGGAAAGTGTTCATGGAATCCTGACGAGAGGGCCACATAGTGGTCTCTGAGACACCACACAATCCAGGGAAATATCAACGAACATCATCTCACTTAAATAAGGGAGTCTAAATGAAAACGTTCAAGAATTTCGAGGACTCAGCGCCCTTCTTATTGGTATTAAAGAAGAGCGTCCAGGATAACACCTCCAGCTAACATCCGCATTTCCTTGGGACCCAGATTCCCCATTGGGTAAATGTGCCTTGGAAGCATCCAGCACTTAGAACCAAGAAACAAAGTGCGAAGATAAAGCCCTTGAAGTCACATCGGCCTTATAGAACGTGGAACAAAAATCAAGGTGCTTTGTTACCGTGAGTGAAACACGATGAACACAGCACTGAGAAACAAAATTTGGCCAAACCAGCCTTCAATCCCATGTTTGGTTCATGGGTAAATATTATAAAAACTGCTGGCGACAATGGAACGAAAATGCCTAAAACATTTCTGTCAGAATCAACACTGTGCAGTGGCCGTCTTAGCACTATCATCATCCATCGTGAATAGGGAAACATGAGGGAAAGTGTTCACGGAAGCCTGACGAGAGTGCCACATAGTGGTCTCTGAGACACCACACAATCCAGGGAAATATCAACGAACATCATCTCACTTAAATAAGGGAGTCTAAATGAAAACGTTCAAGAATTTCGAGGACTCAGCGCCCTTCTTATTGGTATTAAAGAAGAGCGTCCAGGATAACACCTCCAGCTAACATCCGCATTTCCTTGGGACCCAGATTCCCCATTGGGTAAATGTGCCTTGGAAGCATCCAGCACTTAGAACCAAGAAACAAAGTGCGAAGATAAAGCCCTTGAAGTCACATTGGCCTTATAGAACGTGGAACAAAAATCAAGGTGCTTTGTTACCGTGAGTGAAACACGATCAGCACAGCACTGAGAAACAAAATTTGGCCAAACCAGCCTCCAATGCAATGTTTGCTTCATGGGTAAATCCCATTAAAACTGCTGGTGGCAATGGAACGAAAATGCCTAAACCATTTCTGTCAGAATCAACACTGTGCAGTGGCCATCTTAGCACTATCATCATCCATCGTGAATAGGGAAACATGAGGGAAAGTGTTCACGGAAGCCTGACGAGAGTGCCACATAGTGGTCTCTGAGACACCACACAATCCAGGGAAATATCAACGAACATCATCTCACTTAAATAAGGGAGTCTAAATGAAAAAGTTCAAGAATTTCGAGGACTCAGCGCCCTTCTTATTGGTATTAAAGAAGAGCGTCCAGGATAACACCTCCAGCTAACATCCGCATTTCCTTGGGACCCAGATTCCCCATTGGGTAAATGTGCCTTGGAAGCATCCAGCACTTAGAACCAAGAAACAAAGTGCGAAGATAAAGCCCTTGAAGTCAAGTCGGCCTTATAGAACGAGAAACAAAAATCAAGGTGCTTTGTTTCTGTGAGTGAAACACGATGAACACAGCACTGAGAAACAAAATTTGGCCAAACCAGCCTCCAATGCAATGTTTGCTTAATGGGTAAATCCTATCAATACTGCTGGTGGCAATGGAACGAAAATGCCTAAACCATTTCTGTCAGAAACAACACTGTGCAGTGGCCGTCTTAGCACTATCATCATCCTTCGTGAATAGGGAAACATGAGGGAAAGTGTTCACGGAAGCCTGACGAGAGTGCCACATAGTGGTCTCTGAGACACCACACAATCCAGGGAAATATCAACGAACATCATCTCACTTAAATAAGGGAGTCTAAATGAAAAAGTTCAAGAATTTCGAGGACTCAGCGCCCTTCTTATTGGTATTAAAGAAGAGCGTCCAGGATAACACCTCCAGCTAACATCCGCATTTCCTTGGGACCCAGATTCCCCATTGGGTAAATGTGCCTTGGAAGCATCCAGCACTTAGAACCAAGAAACAAAGTGCGAAGATAAAGCCCTTGAAGTCACATCGGCCTTATAGAACGTGGAACAAAAATCAAGGTGCTTTGTTACCGTGAGTGAAACACGATCAGCACAGCACTGAGAAACAAAATTTGGCCAAACCAGCCTCCAATGCAATGTTTGCTTCATGGGTAAATCCCATCAAAACTGCTTGTGACAATGGAACGAAAATGCCTAAAACATTTCCGTCAGAAACAACACTGTGCAGTGACCGTCTTAGCACTATCATCATCCTTTGTGAATAGGGAAACATGAGGGAAAGTGTTCACGGAAGCCTGATGAGAGTGTCACATAGTGGTCTCTGAGACACCACACAATCCAGGGAAATATCAACGAACATCATCTCACTTAAATAAGGGAGTCTAAATGAAAACGTTCAAGAATTTCGAGGACTCAGCGCCCTTCTTATTGGTATTAAAGAAGAGCGTCCAGGATAACACCTCCAGCTAACATCCGCATTTCCTTGGGACCCAGATTCCCCATTGGGTAAATGTGCCTTGGAAGCATCCAGCACTTAGAACCAAGAAACAAAGTGCGAAGATAAAGCCCTTGAAGTCACATTGGCCTTATAGAACGTGGAACAAAAATCAAGGTGCTTTGTTACCGTGAGTGAAACACGATCAGCACAGCACTGAGAAACAAAATTTGGCCAAACCAGCCTCCAATGCAATGTTTGCTTCATGGGTAAATCCCATTAAAACTGCTGGTGGCAATGGAACGAAAATGCCTAAACCATTTCTGTCAGAAACAACACTGTGCAGTGGCCGTCTTAGCACTATCATCATCCTTCGTGAATAGGGAAACATGAGGGAAAGTGTTCACGGAAGCCTGACGAGAGTGCCACATAGTGGTCTCTGAGACACCACACAATCCAGGGAAATATCAACGAACATCATCTCTCATGAGTAAGGGTGCATGAATGAAAATGTTCAGGCATTTCGAGGACTCAGTGCACTTCTTATAGGTAAGAAACCAGAGCGTCCAAGAAAACACCTCCAGCTAACATCGGCGTTTTCAATTGGGACCCATATTCCCCATTGTTTGAATGTGCCTTGGAAGTATCCAGCACTTAGGACCAAGAAACAAAGTGTGAATATAAATCCCATGAAGTCACGTCGGCCTTATAGAACGTGAAACAATAATCAAGGTGCTTTCTTACCGTGACTGAAACAAGATGAACACAGCACTGAGAAACAAAATTTGGCGAAACCAGCCTCCATTGCAATGTTTGCTTCATGGGTAAATCCTATCAAAACTGCTGGTGGCAATGGAACGAAAATGCATAAAACATTTCTGTCAGAAACAACACTGTGCATGGCCGTCTTAGCACTATCATCATCCTTCGTGAATAGGGAAACATGAGGGAAAGTGTTCACGGAAGCCTGGACGAGAGTGCCACATAGTGGTCTCTGAGACACCACACAATCCAGGGAAATATCAACGAACATCATCTCACTTAAATAAGGGAGTCTAAATGAAAAAGTTCAAGAATTTCGAGGACTCAGCGCCCTTCTTATTGGTATTAAAGAAGAGCGTCCAGGATAACACCTCCAGCTAACATCCGCATTTCCTTGGGACCCAGATTCCCCATTGGGTAAATGTGCCTTGGAAGCATCCAGCACTTAGAACCACGAAACAAAGTGCGAAGATAAAGACCTTGAAATCACATCGGCCTTATATAACGTGGAACAAAAATCAAGGTGCTTTGTTTCCGTGAGTGAAATACGATGAACACAGCACTGAGAAACAAAATTTGGCCAAACCAGCCTCCAATGCAATGTTTGCTTCATGGGTAAATCCCATTAAAACTGCTGGTGGCAATGGAACGAAAATGCCTAAACCATTTCTGTCAGAAACAACACTGTGCAGTGGCCGTCTTAGCACTATCATCATCCTTCGTGAATAGGGAAACATGAGGGAAAGTGTTCACGGAAGCCTGACGAGAGTGCCACATAGTGGTCTCTGAGACACCACACAATCCAGGGAAATATCAACGAACATCATCTCACTTAAATAAGGGAGTCTAAATGAAAACGTTCAAGAATTTCGAGGACTCAGCGCCCTTCTTATTGGTATTAAAGAAGAGCGTCCAGGATAACACCTCCAGCTAACATCCGCATTTCCTTGGGACCCAGATTCCCCATTGGGTAAATGTGCCTTGGAAGCATCCAGCACTTAGAACCACGAAACAAAGTGCGAAGATAAAGACCTTGAAATCACATCGGCCTTATAAACGTGGAACAAAAATCAAGGAGCTTTGTTTCCGTGAGTGAAATACGATGAACACAGCACTGAGAAACAAAATTTGGCCAAACCAGCCTCCAATGCAATGTTTGCTTCATGGGTAAATATTATAAAAACTGCTGGTGACAATGGAACGAAAATGCCTAAAACATTTCTGTCAGAAAGAACACTGTGCAGTGGCCGTCTTAGCACTATCATCATCCTTCGTGAATAGGGAAACATGAGGGAAAGTGTTCACGGAAGCCTGACGAGAGTGCCACATAGTGGTCTCTGAGACACCACACAATCCAGGGAAATATCAACGAACATCATCTCACTTAAATAAGGGAGTCTAAATGAAAAAGTTCAAGAATTTCGAGGACTCAGCGCCCTTCTTATTGGTATTAAAGAAGAGCGTCCAGGATAACACCTCCAGCTAACATCCGCATTTCCTTGGGACCCAGATTCCCCATTGGGTAAATGTGCCTTGGAAGCATCCAGCACTTAGAACCAAGAAACAAAGTGCGAATATAAAGCCCTTGAAGTCATATCGGCCTTATAGAACATGGGTCAAAAATCAGGTTGCTTTGTTACTGTGAGTGAAACACGATGAACACAGCACTGAGAAACAAAATTTGGCCAAACCAGCCTCCAATGCAATGTTTGCTTAATGGGTAAATCCTATCAATACTGCTGGTGGCAATGGAACGAAAATGCCTAAACCATTTCTGTCAGAAACAACACTGTGCAATGGCCGTCTTAGCACTATCATCATCGTTCGTGAATAGGGAAACATGAGGGAAAGTGTTCACGGAAGCCTGACGAGAGTGCCACATAGTGGTCTCTGAGACACCACACAATCCAGGGAAATATCAACGAACATCATCTCACTTAAATAAGGGAGTCTAAATGAAAACGTTCAAGAATTTCGAGGACTCAGCGCCCTTCTTATTGGTATTAAAGAAGAGCGTCCAGGATAACACCTCCAGCTAACATCCGCATTTCCTTGGGACCCAGATTCCCCATTGGGTAAATGTGCCTTGGAAGCATCCAGCACTTAGAACCAAGAAACAAAGTGCGAAGATAAAGCCCTTGAAGTCACATTGGCCTTATAGAACGTGGAACAAAAATCAAGGTGCTTTGTTACCGTGAGTGAAACACGATCAGCACAGCACTGAGAAACAAAATTTGGCCAAACCAGCCTCCAATGCAATGTTTGCTTCATGAGGTAAATCCTATAAAACTGCTGGTGGAAAAGGCACAAAAATACCTAAAACTTTTCTGTCAGAAACAACACTGTGCAGTGGCCGTCTTAGCACTATCATCATCCTTCGTAAATAGGGAATCATGAGGGAAAGTGTTCACGGAAGCCTGACGAGAGTGCCACATAGTGGTCTCTGAGACACCACACAATCCAGGGAAATATCAACGAACATCATCTCACTTAAATAAGGGAGTCTAAATGAAAACGTTCAAGAATTTCGAGGACTCAGCGCCCTTCTTATTGGTATTAAAGAAGAGCGTCCAGGATAACACCTCCAGCTAACATCCGCATTCAATTGGGACCCAGATTCCCCATTGGGTGAATGTGCCTTGGAATCATCCAGCACTTAGAACCACGAAACAAAGTGCGAAGATAAAGCCCTTGAAGTCACATCGGCCTTATAGAACGTGGAACAAAAATCAAGGTGCTTTGTTACCGTGAGTGAAACACGATCAGCACAGCACGGAGAAACAAAATTTGGCCAAACCAGCCTCCAATGCAATGTTTGCTTCATGGGTAAATCCCATTAAAACTGCTGGTGGCAATGGAACGAAAATGCCTAAACCATTTCTGTCAGAAACAACACTGTGCAGTGGCCGTCTTAGCACTATCATCATCCTTCGTGAATAGGGAAACATGAGGGAAAGTGTTCACGGAAGCCTGACGAGAGTGCCNTGTGAGTGAAACAGGATGAACCCAGCACTGAGAAAAAAATTTGGACAAATCAGCCTCCAATGCAATGTTTGCTTCATGGGTAAATCCTATAAAAACTGCTGGTGACAATGGAACGAAAATGCCTAAAACATTTCTGTCAGAAAGAACACTGTGCAGTGGCCGTCTTAGCACTATCATCATCCTTCGTGAATAGGGAATCATGAGGGAAAGTGTTCACGGAAGCCTGACGAGAGTGCCACATAGTGGTCTCTGAGACAGCACACAATCCAGGGAAGTATCAACGAATATCATCTCACTTAAATAAGTGTGTATAAATGAAAAAGTTCAAGAAATTCGAGGACACAGCGCCCTTCTTATTGGTATTAAAGAAGAGCGTCCAGGAAAACACCTCCAGATAACATCCGCGTTTTCAATTGGGACCCAGATTCCCCAATGGGTGAATGTGGAATGGAAGTATCCAGCACTTAGAACCAAGAAACAAAGTGCGAATATAAAGCCCTTGAAGTCATATCGGCCTTATAGAACATGGGTCAAAAATCAGGTTGCTTTGTTACTGTGAGTGAAACACGATGAACACAGCACTGAGAAACAAAATTTGGTCAAACCAGCCTCCAATGCAATGTTTGCTTCATAGGTAAATCCTATAAAACTGCTGGTGGAAAAGGCACAAAAATACCTAAAACTTTTCTGTCAGAAACAACACTGTGCAGTGGCCGTCTTAGCACTATCATCATCCTTCGTAAATAGGGAATCATGAGGGAAAGTGTTCACGGAAGCCTGACGAGAGTGCCACATAGTGGTCTTTGAGACACCTCACAATCCAGGGAAATATCAGCGAACATCATCTCACTTAAATAAGGGAGTATAAAAGAATAAGTTCAAGAAGTTTGAGGACTCATCTCCCTTCTTATTGGTATTAAAGAAGAGCGTCAAGGAAAACACCTCCAGGTAACATCTGCGTTTTCAATTGGGACCCAGATTCCCCATTGGGTGAATGTGCCTTGGAATCATCCAGCACTTAGAACCACGAAACAAAGTGCGAAGATAAAGCCCTTGAAGTCACATCGGCCTTATAGAACGTGGAACAAAAATCAAGGTGCTTTGTTTCTGTGAGTGAAACAGGATGAACCCAGCACTGAGAAAAAAATTTGGACAAATCAGCCTCCAATGCAATGTTTGCTTCATGGGTAAATCCTATCAAAACTGCTGGTTACAAAGGAACGAAAATGCCTAAAACATTTCTGTCAGAAAGGACACTGTGCAGTGGCCATCTTAGCACTATCATCATCCTTCGTGAATAGGGAATCATGAGGGAAAGTGTTCACGGAAGCCTGACGAGAGTGCCAATAGTTGTCTCTGAGACACCACACAATCCAGGGAAGTATCAACGAATATCATCTCACTTAAAAGTGAGTATAAATGAAAAAGTTCAAGAAATTTGAAGACTCAGCGCCCTTCTTATTGGTATTAAAGAAGAGCGTGCAGGAAAACACCTCCAGGTAACATCCGCGTTTTAAATTTGGACCCAGATTCCAAATTGTGTGAATGTGCCTTGGAAGTATCCAGCATTTAGAACCAAGAAAAAAAGTGCGAAGATAAAGCCCTTGAAGTCACATCGGCCTTATAGAACGTGGAACAAAAATCAAGGTGCTTTTTTTCCGTGAGTGAAACAAAATGAACACAGTACAAAGAAACAAAATTTGACCAAACCAGCCACCAATGCAATGTTGCCTCTANTCCGTGCGTGAAACAAAATGAACACAGTACAAAGAAACAAAATTTGACCAAACCAGCCACCAATGCAATGTTGCCTCTAGCGGTAAATCCTATCAAAACTGCTGGTGGCAATGGAACGAAAATGCCTAAAACATTTCCGTCAGAAACAACACTGTGCAGTGGCCGTCTTAGCAGTATCATCATCCTTCGTGAATAGGGAAATATGAGGGAAAGTGTTCACTGAAGCCTGACGAGAGTACCACATAGTGGTCTCTGAGACAACTCAAAATACAGGGAAATATTAACGAACATCATCTCACTTAAATAAGGGGGTATAAATGAATAAGTTCAAGAAGTTCGAGGACTCAGCGCCCTTCTAATTGGTATTAAAGAAGAGCGTCCAGGAAAACACCTCCAGCTAACATCCGCGTATTCAATTGGGACCCAGATTCCCCATTGGGTGAATGTGCCTTCGATGCATCCAGCACTTAGAACCACGAAACAAAGTGCGAATATAAAGACCTTGAAGACACATCGGCCTTATAGAACGGGAAACAAAAATCAAGGTGCTTTGTTTCTGTGAGTGAAACACGATGAACACAGCACTGAGAAACATAATTTGGCCAAACCAGCCTCCAATGCAATGTTTGCTTCATGGGTAAATCCTATCAAAACTGCTGGTGGCAATGGAACGAAAATGCCTAAAACATTTCTCTCAGAAACAACACTGTGCAGTGGCTGTCTTAGCACTCTCATCATCCTTCGTGAATAGGGAATCATGAGGGAAAGTGTTCAGGGAAGCCTGACGAGAGTGCCACAAAGAGGTCTCTGAGACAACTGACAATCCAGGGAAATATCAACGAACATCATCTCACTTAAATAAGTGGGTATAAATGAAAAAGTGCAAGAAGTTCGAGGATTCAGCGCCCTTCCTATTGGTATTAATGAAGAGCGACCAGGAAAACACCTCCAGCTAACATCCGCGTTTTCAATTGGGAACCAGAATCCCCATTGGGTGAATGTGCCTTCTAAGTATCCAGCACTTTGAACCAAGAAACAAAGGGTGAAGACAAAGCCCTTGAAGTCACATCGGCATTATAGAACGTGGGTCAAAAATCAGGTTGCTTTGTTACTGTGAGAGAAACACGATGAACACAGCACTGAGAAACAAAATTTGGCCAAACCAGCCTCCAATGCAATGTTTGCTTCATGGGTAAATCCTTTCAAAACTCCTGTTGGCAGTGGAACGAAAATGCCTAAAACATTTCTGTCAGAAACTACACTGTGCAGTGGCCGTCTTAGCACTATCATCATCCTTCGTGAATAGGGAAACATGAGGGAAAGTGTTCACGGAAGCCTGACGAGAGTGCCACATAGTGGTCTCTGCGACACCACACAATCCAGGGAAGTATCAAAGAATATCATCTCACTTAAATAAGTGTGTAAAAATGAAAAAGTTCAAGAATTTCGAGGACTCTGCGCCCTTCTTATTGGTATTAAAGAAGAGCGTCCAGGAAAACACCTCCAGCTAACATCCGCGTTTACAATTCGGACCCAGATTCCCCATTGGGTGAATGTGCCTTGGATGCATCCAGTATTTAGAACCACGAAACAAAGCGCGAAGATAAAGACCTTGAAGTCACATCGGCCTTATAGAACGTGCAACAAAAATCAAGTTGCTTTGTTTTTTTGAGTGAAACACGATGAACACAGCACTGAGAAACAAAATTTGGCCAAATCAGCCTCCAATGCAAAGTTTGCTTCATGGGTAATTCCTATCAAGCTGGCGGCAATGGAACGAAAAGGCCCAAAACACGTCCGTCAGAAACAACACCGTACAGGAACNAAACAACACTGTGCAGTGGCCGTCTTAGCACTATCATCATCGTTCGTGAATAGGGAATCATGAGGGAAAGTGTTCACGGAAGCCTGACGGGAGTGCCACATAGTGGTCTCTGAGACACCACACAATCCAGGGAAATATCAACGAACATCATCTCACTTAAATAAGGGAGTCTAAATGAAAACGTTCAAGAATTTCGAGGACTCAGCGCCCTTCTTATTGGTATTAAAGAAGAGCGTCCAGGATAACACCTCCAGCTAACATCCGCATTTCCTTGGGACCCAGATTCCCCATTGGGTAAATGTGCCTTGGAAGCATCCAGCACTTAGAACCAAGAAACAAAGTGCGAAGATAAAGCCCTTGAAGTCACATTGGCCTTATAGAACGTGGAACAAAAATCAAGGTGCTTTGTTACCGTGAGTGAAACACGATCAGCACAGCACGGAGAAACAAAATTTGGCCANTCCGCGTTTTCAATTGGGACCCAGAATCCCCTTTGGGTGAATGTGCCTTCGAAGTATCCAGCACTTAGAACCAAGAAATTAAATGCGAAAAAAAGACCTTGAAGTCACAGTGGCCTTATAGACTGTGAAACAAAAATCAAGGTGCTTTGTTACCGTGAGTGAAACACGATGAGCACAGCACTTAGAAACCAAATTTGNACTGTGAAACAAAAATCAAGGTGCTTTGTTACCGTGAGTGAAACACGATGAGCACAGCACATAGAAACCAAATTTGGCCAAACCTGCCTCCAATGCAATGTTTGCTTCATGGATAAATCCTATTAAAACTGCTGGTGGCAATGGAACGAANCCGGAAATGCCTAAAACATTTCTGTCAGAAAGAACACTGTGCATTGGCCGTCTTAGCACTATCATCATCCTTCGTGAATAGGGAATCATGAGGGAAAGTGTTCACGGAAGCCTGACGAGAGTGCCACATAGTGGTCTCTGAGACACCACACAATCCAGGGAAATATCAACGAACATCATCTCACTTAAATAAGGGAGTCTAAATGAAAACGTTCAAGAATTTCGAGGACTCAGCGCCCTTCTTATTGGTATTAAAGAAGAGCGTCCAGGATAACACCTCCAGCTAACATCCGCATTTCCTTGGGACCCAGATTCCCCATTGGGTAAATGTGCCTTGGAAGCATCCAGCACTTAGAACCAAGAAACAAAGTGCGAAGATAAAGCCCTTGAAGTCACATCGGCCTTATAGAACGTGGAACAAAAATCAAGGTGCTTTGTTACCGTGAGTGAAACACGATCAGCACAGCACTGAGAAACAAAATTTGGCCAAACCAGCCTCCAATGCAATGTTTGCTTCATGGGTAAATCCCATCAAAACTGCTGGTGGCAATGGAACGAAAATGCCTAAACCATTTCTGTCAGAAACAACACTGTGCAGTGGCCGTCTTAGCACTATCATCATCCTTCGTGAATAGGGAAACATGAGGGAAAGTGTTCACGGAAGCCTGACGAGAGTGCCACATAGTGGTCTCTGAGACACCACACAATCCAGTGAAGTATCAACGAATATCATCTCACTTCAATCAGTGAGTATAAATGAAAAGCCCAAGAAATTTAGGACACAGCGCCCTTCTTATTGGTATTGAAGAAGAGCGTCCAGGAAAACACCTCCCGATAACATCCGCGTTTTCAATTGGGACCCAGATTTCCTATTGGGTGAATGTGCCATGGAAGTATCCAGCACTTAGAACCAAGAAACAAAGTGCGAAGACAAAGCACTTGAAGTCACATCGGCCTTATAGAACGTGGGTCAAAAATCAGGTTGCTTTGTTACTGTGAGAGAAACACGATCAGCACAGCACGGAGAAACAAAATTTGGCCAAACCAGCCTCCAATGCAATGTTTGCTTCATGGGTAAATCCTTTCAAAACTGCTGTTGGCAATGGAACGAAATGCCTAAAACATTTCTGTCAGAAACAACACTGTGCAGTGGCTGTCTTAGCGCTATCATCATCCTTCGTGAATAGGGAAACATGAGGGAAAGTGTTCACGGAAGCCTGACGAGAGTGCCACATAGTGGTCTCTGAGACACCACACAATCCAGGGAAATATCAACGAACATCATCTCACTTAAATAAGGGAGTCTAAATGAAAACGTTCAAGAATTTCGAGGACTCAGCGCCCTTCTTATTGGTATTAAAGAAGAGCGTCCAGGATAACACCTCCAGCTAACATCCGCATTTCCTTGGGACCCAGATTCCCCATTGGGTAAATGTGCCTTGGAAGCATCCAGCACTTAGAACCAAGAAACAAAGTGCGAAGATAAAGCCCTTGAAGTCACATCGGCCTTATAGAACGTGGAACAAAAATCAAGGTGCTTTGTTACCGTGAGTGAAACACGATCAGCACAGCACTGAGAAACAAAATTTGGCCAAACCAGCCTCCAATGCAATGTTTGCTTCATGGGTAAATCCCATTAAAACTGCTGGTGGCAATGGAACGAAAATGCCTAAACCATTTCTGTCAGAAACAACACTGTGCAGTGGCCGTCTTAGCACTATCATCATCCTTCGTGAATAGGGAAACATGAGGGAAAGTGTTCACGGAAGCCTGACGAGAGTGCCACATAGTGGTCTCTGAGACACCACACAATTTAGGGAAATATCAACGCACATCATCTCACTTAAAAGAGAGTGTATGAATGATAAAGTTCAAGAATTTCGAGGACTCAGCGCCATTCTTATTGGTATTAAAGAAGAGCGTCCAAGAAAACACCTCCAGATAACATCCGCGTTTTCAATTGGAACCGATTCCCCATTGGGTAAATGTGCCTTGGAAGCATCCAGCACTTAGAACCAAGAAACAAAGTGCGAAGATTAAAGCCATTGAAGTCACATCGGCCTGAAGAACGTGGAACAAAAATCAAGGTGCTTTGTTTCCGTGAGTGAGACACGATGAGCACAGCACTGAGAAACAAAATTTGGCCAAAGCAGTCTCCAATGCAATGTGTGCTTCATGGGTAAATCCTATCAAAACTGCTGGTGGCAATGGAACGAAAATGCCTAAAACATTTCTGTCAGAAACAACACTGTGCAGTGGCCGTCTTAGCACTATCATCATCCTTCGTGAATAGGGAAACATGAGGGAAAGTGTTCACGGAAGCCTGACGAGAGTGCCACATAGTGGTCTCTGAGACACCACACAATCCAGGGAAATATCAACGAACATCATCTCACTTAAATATGGCAGTATAAATGAAAAACTTCAAGATTTTTGAGGATTCAACGCCATTCTTATTGGTATTAAAGAAGAGCGAGCAGGAGAACACCTCCCGCTAACATCCGCATTTTCAATTGGGACCCAGATTCCCCACGGGTGTATGTGCCTTGGAAGCATCCAGTACTTACAACCACGAAACAAAGTGCGAAGATAAAGACCTTGAAGTCACATTGGCCTTATAGAACGTGGGTCAAAAATCAAGTTGCTTTGTTACCGTGAGTAAAACACGATGAGCACAGCACTGAGAAACAAAATTTGGCCAAACCAGCCTCCAATGCAATGTTTGCTTCATGGGTAAATCCCATTAAAACTGCTGGTGGCAATGGAACGAAAATGCCGAAAACATTTCTGTCAGAAGCAACACTGTGCAGTGGCCGTCTTAGCACTATCATCATCCTTCGTGAATAGGGAAACATGAGGGAAAGTGTTCACGGAAGCCTGACGAGAGTGCCACATAGTGGTCTCTGAGACACCACACAATCCAGGGAAATATCAACGAACATCATCTCACTTAAATAAGGGAGTCTAAATGAAAACGTTCAAGAATTTCGAGGACTCAGCGCCCTTCTTATTGGTATTAAAGAAGAGCGTCCAGGATAACACCTCCAGCTAACATCCGCATTTCCTTGGGACCCAGATTCCCCATTGGGTAAATGTGCCTTGGAAGCATCCAGCACTTAGAACCAAGAAACAAAGTGCGAAGATAAAGCCCTTGAAGTCACATTGGCCTTATAGAACGTGGAACAAAAATCAAGGTGCTTTGTTACCGTGAGTGAAACACGATCAGCACAGCACTGAGAAACAAAATTTGGCCAAACCAGCCTCCAATGCAATGTTTGCTTCATGGGTAAATCCCATTAAAACTGCTGGTGGCAATGGAACGAAAATGCCTAAACCATTTCTGTCAGAAACAACACTGTGCAGTGGCCGTCTTAGCACTATCATCATCCTTCGTGAATAGGGAAACATGAGGGAAAGTGTTCACGGAAGCCTGACGAGAGTGCCACATAGTGGTCTCTGAGACACCACACAATCCAGGGAAATATCAACGAACATCATCTCACTTAAATAAGGGAGTCTAAATGAAAACGTTCAAGAATTTCGAGGACTCAGCGCCCTTCTTATTGGTATTAAAGAAGAGCGTCCAGGATAACACCTCCAGCTAACATCCGCGTTTTCAATTGGGACCCAGATTCCGCATTGGTTGAATGTGCCTTGGAAGTATCCAGCACTTAGTACCAACAAACAAAGTGCGAAGAAAATGCCCTTGAAGTCATTTCGGCCTTATAGAACGTGAAACAAAAATCAAGGTGCTTTGTTACCGTGAGTGAAACACGATGAGCACAGCACGGAGAAACAAAATTTGGCCAAACCAGCCTCCAATGCAATGTTTGCTTCATGGGTAAATCCCATTAAAACTGCTGGTGGCAATGGAACGAAAATGCCTAAACCATTTCTGTCAGAAACAACACTGTGCAGTGGCCGTCTTAGCACTATCATCATCCTTCGTGAATAGGGAAACATGAGGGAAAGTGTTCACGGAAGCCTGACGAGAGTGCCACATAGTGGTCTCTGAGACAACACAAAATCCAGGGAAATATCAACGAACATCATGTCACTTAAATAAGGGAGTATAAATGAAAAAGTTCCAGAATTTCGAGGACTCAGCGCCCTTCTTATTGGTATTAAAGAAGAGCGTCCAGCAAAACTCCTCCAGCTAACATCCGCCTTTTCAATTGGACCCAGATTCCCCTTTGGGTGAATGTGCCTTGGAAGCATCCAGCACTTAGAACCAAGAAACAAAGTGCGAAGATAAAGCCCTTGAAGTCACATTGGGCTTATAGAAGGTGGGTCAAAAATAAAGATGCTTAGTTACCGTGAGTGAAACACGATGAACACAGCACTGAGACACAAAATTTGGCCAAACCAGCCTCCAATGCAATGTTGGCTTCATCGGTAAATCCTATCAAAACAGCTGGTGGCAATGGAACGAAAATGCCTAAAACATTTCTGTCAGAAACAACACTGTGCAGTGGCCGTCTTAGCACTATCATCATCCTTCGTGAATAGGGAAACATGAGGGAAAGTGTTCACGGAAGCCTGACGAGAGTGCCACATAGTGGTCTCTGAGACACCACACAATCCAGGGAAATATCAACGAACATCATCTCACTTAAATAAGGGAGTCTAAATGAAAACGTTCAAGAATTTCGAGGACTCAGCGCCCTTCTTATTGGTATTAAAGAAGAGCGTCCAGGATAACACCTCCAGCTAACATCCGCATTTCCTTGGGACCCAGATTCCCCATTGGGTAAATGTGCCTTGGAAGCATCCAGCACTTAGAACCAAGAAACAAAGTGCGAAGATAAAGCCCTTGAAGTCACATCGGCCTTATAGAACGTGGAACAAAAATCAAGGTGCTTTGTTACCGTGAGTGAAACACGATCAGCACAGCACTGAGAAACAAAATTTGGCCAAACCAGCCTCCAATGCAATGTTTGCTTCATGGGTAAATCCCATTAAAACTGCTGGTGGCAATGGAACGAAAATGCCTAAACCATTTCTGTCAGAAACAACACTGTGCAGTGGCCGTCTTAGCACTATCATCATCCTTCGTGAATAGGGAAACATGAGGGAAAGTGTTCACGGAAGCCTGACGAGAGTGCCACATAGTGGTCTCTGAGACACCACACAATCCAGGGAAATATCAACGAACATCATCTCACTTAAATAAGGGAGTATAAATGAAAAAGTTCAAGAATTTCGAGGACTCAGTGCACTTCTTATTGGTATTAAAGAAGAGCGTACAATAAAACACCTCCAGCTAACATCCGTGTTTTCAACTGGGACCCAGATTCCCCTTTGGGTGAATGTGCCTTGGAAGCATGCAGCACTTAGAACAAAGAAACAATGTGTGAAGATAAATCCCATGAAGTCACGTCGGCCTTATAGAACGTGAAACAAAAATCAAGGTGCTTTTTTTTCCGTGAGTGAAACACGATGAACACAGCACTGAGAAACAAAAGTTGGCCAAACCAGCCTCTAATGCAATGTTTGGTTCATGGGTAAATATTATAAAAACTGCTGGAGACAATGGAACGAAAATGCCTAAAACATTTCTGTCAGAAAGAACACAGTGAAGTGGCCGTCTTAGCTCTATCATCATCCTTCGTGAATAGGGAAACATGAGGGAAAGTGTTCACGGAAGCCTGACGAGAGTGCCACATAGTGGTCTCTGAGACACCACACAATCCAGGGAAATATCAACGAACATCATCTCACTTAATTAAGGGAGTATAAATGAATAAGTTCAAGAAGTTCGAGGACTCAGCGCCCTTATTATTGGTATTAAAGAAGAGTGTCCAGGAAAACACCTCCAGCTAACATCCGCGTTTTCAATTGGGACCCAGATTCCCCATTGGGTGAATGTGCCTTGGAAGCATCCAGCACTTAGAACCACGAAACAAAGTGTGAAGATAAATCCCATGAAGTCAAGTCTGCCTTATAGAACGTGGAACAAAAATCAAGGTGCTTTGTTTCCGTGAGTGAAACACGATGAACACAGCACTGAGAAACAAAATTTGGCCAAACCAGCCTCCAATGCAATGTTTGCTTCATGGGTAAATCCCATTAAAACTGCTGGTGGCAATGGAACGAAAATGCCTAAACCATTTCTGTCAGAAACAACACTGTGCAGTGGCCGTCTTAGCACTATCATCATCCTTCGTGAATAGGGAAACATGAGGGAAAGTGTTCACGGAAGCCTGACGAGAGTGCCACATAGTGGTCTCTGAGACACCACACAATCCAGGGAAATATCAACGAACATCATCTCACTTAAATAAGGGAGTCTAAATGAAAACGTTCAAGAATTTCGAGGACTCAGCGCCCTTCTTATTGGTATTAAAGAAGAGCGTCCAGGATAACACCTCCAGCTAACATCCGCATTTCCTTGGGACCCAGATTCCCCATTGGGTAAATGTGCCTTGGAAGCATCCAGCACTTAGAACCAAGAAACAAAGTGCGAAGATAAAGCCCTTGAAGTCACATTGGCCTTATAGAACGTGGAACAAAAATCAAGGTGCTTTNTTGCATTGTTACCTTGAGTAAAACACAATTAGCACAGCACTGAGAAACATAATTTGGCTAATCCAGCGTCCAATGCAATTTTTGCTTCATCGGTAATCCTATCAAAATGGGTGGTGGTAATGGAACAAAAATGCCTAAAACGTTTCTGTCAGAAACAACACTGTGCTGTGGCCGTCTTAGCAATATCATCATCCTTCGTGAATAGGGAAACATGAGGGAAAGTGTTCACGGAAGCCTGACGAGAGTGCCACATAGTGGTCTCTGAGACACCACACAATCCAGGGAAATATCAACGAACATCATCTCACTTAAATAAGGGAGTCTAAATGAAAACGTTCAAGAATTTCGAGGACTCAGCGCCCTTCTTATTGGTATTAAAGAAGAGCGTCCAGGATAACACCTCCAGCTAACATCCGCATTTCCTTGGGACCCAGATTCCCCATTGGGTAAATGTGCCTTGGAAGCATCCAGCACTTAGAACCAAGAAACAAAGTGCGAAGATAAAGCCCTTGAAGTCACATTGGCCTTATAGAACGTGGAACAAAAATCAAGGTGCTTTGTTACCGTGAGTGAAACACGATGAGCACAGCACTGAGAAACAAAATTTGGCCAAACCAGCCTCCAATGCAATGTTTGCTTCATGGGTAAATCCCATTAAAACTGCTGGTGGCAATGGAACGAAAATGCCTAAACCATTTCTGTCAGAAACAACACTGTGCAGTGGCCGTCTTAGCACTATCATCATCCTTCGTGAATAGGGAAACATGAGGGAAAGTGTTCACGGAAGCCTGACGAGAGTGCCACATAGTGGTCTCTGAGACAACTCACAATCAAGGGATATATCAACGAACATCATCTCACTTAATTAAGGGAATATAAATGATAAAGTTCAAGAAGTTCAAGCACTCAGCGCCCTTCTTATTGGTATTAATGAAGAGCGTCCAGGTAAACACCTCCAGCTAACATCCACGTTTTCAATTGGGACCCAGATTCCAAATTGGGTGAATGAGCCTTGGAAGCATCCAGCACTTAGAACTACGAAATCAAGTTCAAAGATAAAGCCCTTGAAGTCACATCGGCCTTATAGAATATGGAATAAAAAGCAATGTGGTTTATTTCCGTGAGTGAAACACGATGAACACAGCACTGGGAAACAAAATTTGGCCAAACCAGCCTCCAATGCAATGTTGGCTTCATGGGTAAATCCTATCAATACTGCTGGTGGCAATGGAACGAAAATGCCTAAAATATTTCTGTCAGAAACAACACTAAGCAGTGGACGTCTTAGCACTATCATCATCCTTCGTGAATAGGGAAACATGAGGGAAAGTGTTCACGGAAGCCTGACGAGAGTGCCACATAGTGGTCTCTGAGACACCACACAATCCAGGGAAATATCAACGAACATCATCTCACTTAAATAAGGGAGTCTAAATGAAAAAGTTCAAGAATTTCGAGGACTCAGCGCCCTTCTTATTGGTATTAAAGAAGAGCGTCCAGGATAACACCTCCAGCTAACATCCGCATTTCCTTGGGACCCAGATTCCCCATTGGGTAAATGTGCCTTGGAAGCATCCAGCACTTAGAACCAAGAAACAAAGTGCGAAGATAAAGCCCTTGAAGTCACATTGGCCTTATAGAACGTGGAACAAAAATCAAGGTGCTTTGTTACCGTGAGTGAAACACGATGAGCACAGCACTGAGAAACAAAATTTGGCCAAACCAGCCTCCAATGCAATGTTTGCTTCATGGGTAAATCCCATTAAAACTGCTGGTGGCAATGGAACGAAAATGCCTAAACCATTTCTGTCAGAAACAACACTGTGCAGTGGCCGTCTTAGCACTATCATCATCCTTCGTGAATAGGGAAACATGAGGGAAAGTGTTCACGGAAGCCTGACGAGAGTGCCACATAGTGGTCTCTGAGACACCACACAATCCAGGGAAATATCAACGAACATCATCTCACTTAAATAAGGGAGTATAAATGAAAAAGTTCAAGAAGTTCGAGGACTCTGCGCCATTCTTATAGGTATTAAAGAAGAGCGTCCATGAAAACACCTCCAGCTATCATCCGCGTTTTCATTTTTGACGCAGATTCCGCATCGGGTGAATGTGCCTTGGAAGAATCCATTACTTAGAACCACGAAACAAAGTGCGAAGATAAAGCCCTTGAAGTCACATCGGCCTTATAGAACGTGGAAAAAAAATCAAGGTGCTTTGTTACCGTGAGTGAAACACGATCAGCACAGCACGGAGAAACAAAATTTGGCCAAACCAGCCTCCAATGCAATGTTTGCTTCATGGGTAAATCCCATTAAAACTGCTGGTGGCAATGGAACGAAAATGCCTAAACCATTTCTGTCAGAAACAACACTGTGCAGTGGCCGTCTTAGCACTATCATCATCCTTCGTGAATAGGGAAACATGAGGGAAAGTGTTCACGGAAGCCTGACGAGAGTGCCACATAGTGGTCTCTGAGACACCACACAATCCAGGGAAATATCAACGAACATCATCTCACTTAAATAAGGGAGTCTAAATGAAAACGTTCAAGAATTTCGAGGACTCAGCGCCCTTCTTATTGGTATTAAAGAAGAGCGTCCAGGATAACACCTCCAGCTAACATCCGCATTTCCTTGGGACCCAGATTCCCCATTGGGTAAATGTGCCTTGGAAGCATCCAGCACTTAGAACCAAGAAACAAAGTGCGAAGATAAAGCCCTTGAAGTCACATTGGCCTTATAGAACGTGGAACAAAAATCAAGGTGCTTTGTTTCCGTGAGTGAAACACGATGAACACAGCACTGAGAAACAAAATTTTTCCAAACCAGCCTCTAATGCAATGTTTGCTTCATGGGTAACTCCTATCAAAACTGCTGGTGGCAATGGAACGAAAATGCCTAAAACATTTCTGTCAGAATCAACACTGTGCAGTGGCCGTCTTAGCACTATCATCATCCTTCGTGAATAGGGAAACATGAGGGAAAGTGTTCACGGAAGCCTGACGAGAGTGCCACATAGTGGTCTCTGAGACACCACACAATCCAGGGAAATATCAACGAACATCATCTCACTTAAATAAGGGAGTCTAAATGAAAACGTTCAAGAATTTCGAGGACTCAGCGCCCTTCTTATTGGTATTAAAGAAGAGCGTCCAGGATAACACCTCCAGCTAACATCCGCATTTCCTTGGGACCCAGATTCCCCATTGGGTAAATGTGCCTTGGAAGCATCCAGCACTTAGAACCAAGAAACAAAGTGCGAAGATAAAGCCCTTGAAGTCACATCGGCCTTATAGAACGTGGAACAAAAATCAAGGTGCTTTGTTACCGTGAGTGAAACACGATCAGCACAGCACGGAGAAACAAAATTTGGCCAAACCAGCCTCCAATGCAATGTTTTCTTCATGGGGAAATCCTATCAAAACTGCTGGTGACAATGAATCAAAATGCCTAAAACATTTCTGTCAGAAACGACACTGTTGCAGTGGCCGTCTTAGCACTATCATCATCCTTCGTGAATAGGGAAACATGAGGGAAAGTGTTCACGGAAGCCTGACGAGAGTGCCACATAGTGGTCTCTGAGACACCACACAATCCAGGGAAATATCAACGAACATCATCTCACTTAAATAAGGGAGTCTAAATGAAAACGTTCAAGAATTTCGAGGACTCAGCGCCCTTCTTATTGGTATTAAAGAAGAGCGTCCAGGATAACACCTCCAGCTAACATCCGCATTTCCTTGGGACCCAGATTCCCCATTGGGTAAATGTGCCTTGGAAGCATCCAGCACTTAGAACCAAGAAACAAAGTGCGAAGATAAAGCCCTTGAAGTCACATTGGCCTTATAGAACGTGGAACAAAAATCAAGGTGCTTTGTTACCGTGAGTGAAACACGATCAGCACAGCACTGAGAAACAAAATTTGGCCAAACCAGCCTCCAATGCAATGTTTGCTTCATGGGTAAATCCCATTAAAACTGCTGGTGGCAATGGAACGAAAATGCCTAAACCATTTCTGTCAGAAACAACACTGTGTAGTGGCCGTCTTACCACAGTCATCATCCATCGTGAATAGGGAAACATGAGGGAAAGTGTTCACAGAAGCCTGACGAGAGTGCCATAGTGGTTGCTGAGACACCACTCAATCCAGGGAAATTTCAACGAACATCATCTCACTTAAATAATGGAGTATAAATGAAAAAGTGCAAGAAGTTCGAGGACTCAGCGCCCTTCTTATTGGTATTAATGAAGAGCGTCCAGGAAAACACCTCCAGCTAACATCCGCATTTCCTTGGGACCCAGATTCCCCATTGGGTAAATGTGCCTTGGAAGCATCCAGCACTTAGAACCAAGAAACAAAGTGCGAAGATAAAGCCCTTGAAGTCACATTGGCCTTATAGAACCGTGGGTCAAAAATCAAGTTGCTTTGTGCCGTGAGAGAAACACGATGAGCACAGCTCTGAGAAACAAAATTTGGCCAAACCGCCTCCAATGCAATGTTTGCTTCATGGGTAAATCCCATTAAAACTGCTGGTGGCAATGGAACGAAAATGCCTAAACCATTTCTGTCAGAAACAACACTGTGCAGTGGCCGTCTTAGCACTATCATCATCCTTCGTGAATAGGGAAACATGAGGGAAAGTGTTCACGGAAGCCTGACGAGAGTGCCACATAGTGGTCTCTGAGACACCACACAATCCAGGGAAATATCAACGAACATCATATCACTTAAATAAGGGAGTATAAATAAAAAAGTTCCAGAATTTCGAGGACTCAGCGCCATTCTATTTGGTATTAAAGAAGAACGACCAGGAAAACACCTCCAGCTAACATCCGCATTTTCAATTGGGACCCTGATTCCCCATTGAGTGAATGTGCCTTGGAAGTAACCAGCACTTAGAACCAAGAAACAAAGTGCGAAGATAAAGCCCTTGAAGTCACATCGGCCTTATAATGTATGGGTCAAAAATCAAGTTGCTTTGTTGCCGTGAGTGAAACACGTTGAGCACAGCACTGAGAAACATAATTTGGCCAAACAAGCCTCCAATGCAATGTTTGCTTTTTGGGTAAATCCTATCAAAACGGCTGGTGGCTTTGAACGAAAATGCCTAAAACATTTCTGTCAGAAACCACACTGTGCAGTGGTCGTCTTAGCACTATCATCAACCTTCGTGAATAGGGAAACATGAGGGAAAGTGTTCAAGGAAGCCTGATGAGAGTGCCACATAGTGGTCTCTGAGACACCTCACCATCCAAGGAAGTATCAACGAACATCATCACACTTAAATAAGGGAGTATAAATGAAAAAGTTCAAGAATTACAAGGACTCAGTGCCCTCTTTATTGGTATTAAAGAAGAGCGTCCTGGAAAACACCTCCAGCTAACATCCGTGTTTTCAATTAGAACCCATTCCCCATTGAGTGTATGTGCCTTGGAAGTATCTAGCACTTATAACCAAGAAACAAAGAGTGAAGATAAAGCCCTTGTATTCACTTCGGCCTTATAGAACATGGAACAAAAATCAAGGTGCTTTGTTACCGTGAGTGAAACACGATGAGCACAGCACTGAGAAACAAAATTTGGCCAAACCAGCCTCCAATGCAATGTTTGCTTAATGGGTAAATCCTATCAATACTGCTGGTGGCAATGGAACGAAAATGCCTAAACCATTTCTGTCAGAAACAACACTGTGCAATGGCCGTCTTAGCACTATCATCATCGTTCGTGAATAGGGAAACATGAGGGAAAGTGTTCACGGAAGCCTGACGAGAGTGCCACATAGTGGTCTCTGAGACACCACACAATCCAGGGAAATATCAACGAACATCATCTCACTTAAATAAGGGAGTCTAAATGAAAACGTTCAAGAATTTCGAGGACTCAGCGCCCTTCTTATTGGTATTAAAGAAGAGCGTCCAGGATAACACCTCCAGCTAACATCCGCATTTCCTTGGGACCCAGATTCCCCATTGGGTAAATGTGCCTTGGAAGCATCCAGCACTTAGAACCAAGAAACAAAGTGCGAAGATAAAGCCCTTGAAGTCACATTGGCCTTATAGAACGTGGAACAAAAATCAAGGTGCTTTGTTACCGTGAGTGAAACACGATCAGCACAGCACGGAGAAACAAAATTTGGCCAAACCAGCCTCCAATGCAATGTTTGCTTCATGGGTAAATCCCATTAAAACTGCCGGTGGCAATGGAACGAAAATGCCTAAAACATTTCTGTCAGAAACAACACTGTGCAGTGGCCATCTTAGCATTATCATCATCGTTCGTGAATAGGGAAACATGAGGGAAAGTGTTCACGGAAGCCTGACGAGAATGCCACATGGTGGTCTCTTAGACACCTCACAATCAAGGTATATATCAACGAACATAATCTCACTTTATTAAGGGAATATAAATGATAAAGTTCAAGAAGTTCAAGCAATCAGCGCCCTTCTTATTGGTATTAATGAAGAGCGTCTAGGTAAACACCTCCAGCTAAAATCTGCGTTTTCAATTGGGACCCAGATTCCAAATTGGGTGAATGAGCCTTGGAAGCATCCAGTCCTTAGAACTAAGAAATCAAGTGCAAAGATAAAGCCCTTGAGGTCACATTGGCCTTATAGAATGTGGAACAAAAATCAAGGTGGTTTTTTTCCGTGAGAGAAACACGATGAACACAGCACTGGGAAACAAAATTTGGCCAAACCAGCCTCCAATGCAATGTTTGCTTCATGGGTAAATCCCATTAAAACTGCTGGTGGCAATGGAACGAAAATGCCTAAACCATTTCTGTCAGAAACAACACTGTGCAGTGGCCGTCTTAGCACTATCATCATCCTTCGTGAATAGGGAAACATGAGGGAAAGTGTTCACGGAAGNATGGCAATGGAACGAAAATACCAAAAATATTTCTGTCAGAAACAACACTAAGCAGTGGACGTCTTAGCACTATCATCATCCTTCGTTAATAGGGAAACATGAGGGAAAGTGTTCACAGAAGCCTGACGAGAGTGCCACATAGTGGTCTCTGAGATATCTCAAAATCCAGGGAAATATCAACGAACATCATCTCACTTAAATAAGGGAGTCTAAATGAAAACGTTCAAGAATTTCGAGGACTCAGCGCCCTTCTTATTGGTATTAAAGAAGAGCGTCNTAAAAAGTTCAAGAAGTTCGAGGACTCAGCACGATTCTTATAGGTATTAAAGAAGAGCGTCCAGGAAAACACCTCCAGCTAAAATCCGAGTTTTTAATTGGGACTCAGATTCCCCATTGGGTGATTGTGCCTTGGAATTCTCCAGCACTTAGAACCAAGAAACAAAGTGCGAAGATAAAGCCCTTGAAGTCACGTCGGCCTTATAGAACGTGGAACAAAAATCAAGGTGCTTTGTTACCGTGAGTGAAACACGATCAGCACAGCACGGAGAAACAAAATTTGGCCAAACCAGCCTCCAATGCAATGTTGGCTTCATCGGAAAATCCTATCAAAACTGCTGATGGCAATGGAACGAAAATACCAAAAATATTTCTGTCAGAAACAACACTAAGCAGTGGACGTCTTAGCACTATCATCATCCTTCGTTAATAGGGAAACATGAGGGAAAGTGTTCACAGAAGCCTGACGAGAGTGCCACATAGTGGTCTCTGAGATATCTCAAAATCCAGGGAAATATCAACGAACATCATCTCACTTAAATAAGGGAGTATAAATTAAAAAGTTCAAGAAGTTCGAGGACTCAGCACGATTCTTATAGGTATTAAAGAAGAGCGTCCAGGAAAACACCTCCAGCTAAAATCCGAGTTTTTAATTGGGACTCAGATTCCCCATTGGGTGATTGTGCCTTGGAATTCTCCAGCACTTAGAACCAAGAAACAAAGTGCGAAGATAAAGCCCTTGAAGTCACGTCGGCCTTATAGAACGTGAAACAAAAATCAAGGTGCTTTGTTACCGTGAGTGAAACACGATGAGCACAGCACTGAGAAATAAAATTTGGCCAAACCAGGCTCCAATGCAATGTTTGCTTCATGGGTAAATCCTATCAAAACTGCTGGTGGCAATGGAACGAAAATGCCTAAAACATTTCTGTCAGAAAAACACTCTGCAGTGGCCGTCTTAGCCCTATTATCATCCTTCGTGAATAGGGAAACATGAGTGAAAGTGTTCAAGGAAGCCAGACGAGAGTGCCACATAGTGGTCTCTGAGGCACCACAAAATCCAGGGAAATATCAACGAACATCATCTCACTTAAATAAGTGAGTATAAATGAAAAAGTTCAAGAATTTCGAGGACTCAGCGCCCTTCTTATTGCTATTAAAGAAGAACGTCCAGGAAAACACCTCCAGCTAACATCTGCGTTTTTAATTGGGACCCAGTTTCCCCATTGGGTGAATGTGCTTTGGAAGCATCCAGCACTTAGAACCACGAAACAAAGTGCGCAGATGAACCCTTGAAGTCACATCGGCCTATAGAACGTGGAACAAAAAACAATGTGCTTATTTTCCGTGAGTGAAACACGATGAACACAGCACTGAGAAAAAAAATTTGGCCAAACCAGCCTCCAATGCAATGTTGGCTTCATCGGTAAACCCTATCAAAACAGCTGGTGGCAATGGAACGATAATGCCTAAAACATTTCTGTCAGAAATAACACTGTGCAGAGGCCGTCTTAGCACTATCATCATCCTTCATGAATAGGGAAACATGAGGGGAAGTGTTCACGGAAGCCTGACGAGAGTGCCACATAGTGGTCTCTGAGACACCACACAATCCAGGGAAATATCAACGAACATCATCTCACTTAATAAGGGAGTATAAATGAAAAAGTTCAAGAATTTCGAGGACTCAGCGCCCTTCTTATTGGTATTAATGAAGAGCCTCCAGGATAACACCTACAGCTAACATCCGTGTTTCCTTTGGGTCCCACATTCCCCATTGGGTGAGTGTGCCTTGGAATAATCCAGCACTTAGAACCAAGAAACAAAATGCGAAGATAAAGCCCTTGTTGTCACATCGGCCTTATAGAACGTGGGACAAAAATCAAGTTGCTTTGTTACCTTGAGTAAAACACAATTAGCACAGCACTGAGAAACATAATTTGGCTAAACCAGCGTCCAATGCAATTTTTGCTAAATCGGTAAATCCTATCAAAATGGGTGGTGGAAATGGAACGATAATGCCTAAAAAATTTCTGTCAGAAACAACACTGTGCAGTGGCCGTCTTAGCACTATCATCATCCTTCGTGAATAGGGAAACATGAGGGAAAGTGTTCACGGAAGCCTGACGAGAGTGCCACATGGTGGTCTCTGAGACACCTCACAATCAAGGGATATATCAACGAACATCATCTCACTTAATTAAGGGAATATAAATGATAAAGATCAAGAAGTTCAAGCAATCAGTGCCCTTCATATTGGTATTAATGAAGAGCGTCTTGGTAAACACCTCCAGCTAACATCCGCGTTTCCAATTGGTACCCAGATTCCCCATTGGGTTAAGGTGCTTTGGAAGCATCCAGCACTTAGAACCATGAAACAATGTGCGAAGATAAAGCCCTTTAATTCACATCGGCATTATAGACGTGGAACAAAAATCAAGGTGCTTTGTTTCCGTGAGTGAAACACGATGAACACAGCACTGAGAAACAAAATTTGGCCAAACTAGCCTCCAATGCAATGTTTGGTTCATGGGTAAATATTTGCAAAACTGCTGGTGACAATGGAACGAAAATGCCTAAAACATTTCTGTCAGAAGCAACACTGTGCAGTGGCCATCTTAGCACGATTATCATCCTTCGTGAATTGGGAAACATGAGGGAAAGTGTTCACGGAAGCCTGACGAGAGTGCCACATAGTGCTCTCTGAGACAACACACAATCCAGGGAAGTATCAACGAACATCATCTCACTTAAATAAGGGAGTATAAATGAAAAATTTCAAGAATTTCAAGGACTCATCGCCCTTCGTATTGGTATTAAAGAAGAGCATCCAGGAAAACACCTCCAGGTAACATCCACGTTTTCATTTGG
Source organism: Ailuropoda melanoleuca (assembly GCF_002007445.2). Lineage (NCBI taxonomy): Eukaryota > Metazoa > Chordata > Mammalia > Carnivora > Ursidae > Ailuropoda > Ailuropoda melanoleuca. Next base: position 28,974 of record NW_023207670.1, read on the forward strand.
AACCCAGATTCTCCATTGACTGAAAGTGCCTTGGAAGTATCCAGCACATAGAACCAAGAAACAAAGTGTGAAAATAAGCCCTTGGAGTCACATCGGCCTTATACAACGTGGAACAAAAATCAAGGTGCTTTATTACCGTGAGTGAAACACGATATGCACAGAACTGGGAAACAAAATTTGGCCAAGTCAGCCTCCAATGCAATGTTTGCTTCATGGGTAAATCCTATCACAACTGATGGTGGCAATGGAATGAAAACGCCTAAAACATTTCTGTGAGAAACAACACTGTGCAGTGGCCATATTAGCACTATCATCATCCTTCGTGAATAGGGAAACATGAGGGAAAGTGTTCAAGGAAGCCTGACGAGAGTGCCACATAGTGGTCTCTGAGACACCACAGAATCCAGGGAAATATCAACGAACATCATCTCATTTAATAAGAGAGTATAAATGAAAATGTTCAAGAATTTCGAGGACTCAGCGCCATTCTTATTGGTATTAAAGAACAGCGTCCAGGAAAACACCTTCAGATAACATCAGCGTTTTCAATTGGGAAACAGATTCCCCTTTGGGTGAATGTTCCTTGGAAGCATCCAGCACTTAGAACCAAGAAATCAAGTGCGAAGAAAAAGAGTTTGAAGTCACATCAGCCTTATAGAATATGTAGTCAAAATTCAAGTTGCTTTGTTACCGTGAGTGAAACACGATGAAATCAGCACTGAGAAACTAAATTTGGCCAAACCAGCCTCCAATGCAATGTTTGCTTAATCGTTAAATCCTATCAAATCAGCTGGTGGCAAAGGCACAAAAATACCTAAAACATTTCTGTCAGAAACAACACTGTGCAGTGGCCGTCTTAGCACTATCATCATCCTTCGTGAATAGGGAAACATGAGGGAAAGTGTTCACGGAAGCCTGACGAGAGTGCCACATAGTGGTCTCTGAGACACCACACAATCCAGGGAAATATCAACGAACATCATCTCACTTAAATAAGGGAGTCTAAATGAAAACGTTCAAGAATTTCGAGGACTCAGCGCCCTTCTTATTGGTATTAAAGAAGAACGTCCAGGAAAACAACTCCAGCTAATATCCGCGTTTTCTATTGGGACCCAGATTCCCCATTGTGTGAATGTGCCTTGGAAGTATCCACCACTTAGAACCAACAAACAAAGTGTGAAGATAAATCCCATGAAGTCACGTCGCCCTTATAGAAGGTGAAAGAAAAATCAAGGTGCTTTGTTACCGTGAGTGAAACACGATGAGCACAGCACTTAGAAACAAAATTTGGCCAAACCAGCCTCCAATGCAATGTTTGCTTCATGGGTAAATCCCATTAAAACTGCTGGTGGCAATGGAACGAAAATGCCTAAACCATTTCTGTCAGAAACAACACTGTGCAGTGGCCGTCTTAGCACTATCATCATCCTTCGTGAATAGGGAAACATGAGGGAAAGTGTTCACGGAAGCCTGACGAGAGTGCCACATAGTGGTCTCTGAGACACCACACAATCCAGGGAAATATCAACGAACATCATCTCACTTAAATAAGGGAGTCTAAATGAAAACGTTCAAGAATTTCGAGGACTCAGCGCCCTTCTTATTGGTATTAAAGAAGAGCGTCCAGGATAACACCTCCAGCTAACATCCGCATTTCCTTGGGACCCAGATTCCCCATTGGGTAAATGTGCCTTGGAAGCATCCAGCACTTAGAACCAAGAAACAAAGTGCGAAGATAAAGCCCTTGAAGTCACATTGGCCTTATAGAACGTGGAACAAAAATCAAGGTGCTTTGTTACCGTGAGTGAAACACGATCAGCACAGCACTGAGAAACAAAATTTGGCCAAACCAGCCTCCAATGCAATGTTTGCTTCATGGGTAAATCCCATTAAAACTGCTGGTGGCAATGGAACGAAAATGCCTAAACCATTTCTGTCAGAAACAACACTGTGCAGTGGCCGTCTTAGCACTATCATCATCCTTCGTGAATAGGGAAACATGAGGGAAAGTGTTCACGGAAGCCTGACGAGAGTGCCACATAGTGGTCTCTGAGACACCACACAATCCAGGGAAATATCAACGAACATCATCTCACTTAAATAAGGGAGTCTAAATGAAAACGTTCAAGAATTTCGAGGACTCAGCGCCCTTCTTATTGGTATTAAAGAAGAGCGTCCAGGATAACACCTCCAGCTAACATCCGCATTTCCTTGGGACCCAGATTCCCCATTGGGTAAATGTGCCTTGGAAGCATCCAGCACTTAGAACCAAGAAACAAAGTGCGAAGATAAAGCCCTTGAAGTCACATCGGCCTTATAGAACGTGGAACAAAAATCAAGGTGCTTTGTTACCGTGAGTGAAACACGATCAGCACAGCACTGAGAAACAAAATTTGGCCAAACCAGCCTCCAATGCAATGTTTGCTTCATGGGTAAATCCCATTAAAACTGCTGGTGGCAATGGAACGAAAATGCCTAAACCATTTCTGTCAGAAACAACACTGTGCAGTGGCCGTCTTAGCACTATCATCATCCTTCGTGAATAGGGAAACATGAGGGAAAGTGTTCACGGAAGCCTGACGAGAGTGCCACATAGTGGTCTCTGAGACACCACACAATCCAGGGAAATATCAACGAACATCATCTCACTTAAATAAGGGAGTCTAAATGAAAACGTTCAAGAATTTCGAGGACTCAGCGCCCTTCTTATTGGTATTAAAGAAGAGCGTCCAGGATAACACCTCCAGCTAACATCCGCATTTCCTTGGGACCCAGATTCCCCATTGGGTAAATGTGCCTTGGAAGCATCCAGCACTTAGAACCAAGAAACAAAGTGCGAAGATAAAGCCCTTGAAGTCACATCGGCCTTATAGAACGTGGAACAAAAATCAAGGTGCTTTGTTACCGTGAGTGAAACACGATCAGCACAGCACTGAGAAACAAAATTTGGCCAAACCAGCCTCCAATGCAATGTTTGCTTCATGGGTAAATCCCATTAAAACTGCTGGTGGCAATGGAACGAAAATGCCTAAACCATTTCTGTCAGAAACAACACTGTGCAGTGGCCGTCTTAGCACTATCATCATCCTTCGTGAATAGGGAAACATGAGGGAAAGTGTTCACGGAAGCCTGACGAGAGTGCCACATAGTGGTCTCTGAGACACCACACAATCCAGGGAAATATCAACGAACATCATCTCACTTAAATAAGGGAGTCTAAATGAAAACGTTCAAGAATTTCGAGGACTCAGCGCCCTTCTTATTGGTATTAAAGAAGAGCGTCCAGGATAACACCTCCAGCTAACATCCGCATTTCCTTGGGACCCAGATTCCCCATTGGGTAAATGTGCCTTGGAAGCATCCAGCACTTAGAACCAAGAAACAAAGTGCGAAGATAAAGCCCTTGAAGTCACATCGGCCTTATAGAACGTGGAACAAAAATCAAGGTGCTTTGTTACCGTGAGTGAAACACGATCAGCACAGCACTGAGAAACAAAATTTGGCCAAACCAGCCTCCAATGCAATGTTTGCTTCATGGGTAAATCCCATTAAAACTGCTGGTGGCAATGGAACGAAAATGCCTAAACCATTTCTGTCAGAAACAACACTGTGCAGTGGCCGTCTTAGCACTATCATCATCCTTCGTGAATAGGGAAACATGAGGGAAAGTGTTCACGGAAGCCTGACGAGAGTGCCACATAGTGGTCTCTGAGACACCACACAATCCAGGGAAATATCAACGAACATCATCTCACTTAAATAAGGGAGTCTAAATGAAAACGTTCAAGAATTTCGAGGACTCAGCGCCCTTCTTATTGGTATTAAAGAAGAGCGTCCAGGATAACACCTCCAGCTAACATCCGCATTTCCTTGGGACCCAGATTCCCCATTGGGTAAATGTGCCTTGGAAGCATCCAGCACTTAGAACCAAGAAACAAAGTGCGAAGATAAAGCCCTTGAAGTCACATTGGCCTTATAGAACGTGGAACAAAAATCAAGGTGCTTTGTTACCGTGAGTGAAACACGATGAGCACAGCACTGAGAAACAAAATTTGGCCAAACCAGCCTCCAATGCAATGTTTGCTTCATGGGTAAATCCCATTAAAACTGCTGGTGGCAATGGAACGAAAATGCCTAAACCATTTCTGTCAGAAACAACACTGTGCAGTGGCCGTCTTAGCACTATCATCATCCTTCGTGAATAGGGAAACATGAGGGAAAGTGTTCACGGAAGCCTGACGAGAGTGCCACATAGTGGTCTCTGAGACACCACACAATCCAGGGAAATATCAACGAACATCATCTCACTTTAATAAGAGAGTATAAATGAAAATGTTCAAGAATTTCGAGGACTCAGCGCCATTCTTATTGGTATTAAAGAACAGCGTCCAGGAAAACACCTTCAGATAACATCAGCGTTTTCAATTGGGAAACAGATTCCCCTTTGGGTGAATGTTCCTTGGAAGCATCCAGCACTTAGAACCAAGAAATCAAGTGCGAAGAAAAAGAGTTTGAAGTCACATCAGCCTTATAGAATATGTAGTCAAAATTCAAGTTGCTTTGTTACCGTGAGTGAAACACGATGAAATCAGCACTGAGAAACTAAATTTGGCCAAACCAGCCTCCAATGCAATGTTTGCTTAATCGTTAAATCCTATCAAATCAGCTGGTGGCAAAGGCACAAAAATACCTAAAACATTTCTGTCAGAAACAACACTGTGCAGTGGCCGTCTTAGCACTATCATCATCCTTCGTGAATAGGGAAACATGAGGGAAAGTGTTCACGGAAGCCTGACGAGAGTGCCACATAGTGGTCTCTGAGACACCACACAATCCAGGGAAATATCAACGAACATCATCTCACTTAAATAAGGGAGTCTAAATGAAAACGTTCAAGAATTTCGAGGACTCAGCGCCCTTCTTATTGGTATTAAAGAAGAGCGTCCAGGATAACACCTCCAGCTAACATCCGCATTTCCTTGGGACCCAGATTCCCCATTGGGTAAATGTGCCTTGGAAGCATCCAGCACTTAGAACCAAGAAACAAAGTGCGAAGATAAAGCCCTTGAAGTCACATCGGCCTTATAGAACGTGGAACAAAAATCAAGGTGCTTTGTTACCGTGAGTGAAACACGATCAGCACAGCACTGAGAAACAAAATTTGGCCAAACCAGCCTCCAATGCAATGTTTGCTTCATGGGTAAATCCCATTAAAACTGCTGGTGGCAATGGAACGAAAATGCCTAAACCATTTCTGTCAGAAACAACACTGTGCAGTGGCCGTCTTAGCACTATCATCATCCTTCGTGAATAGGGAAACATGAGGGAAAGTGTTCACGGAAGCCTGACGAGAGTGCCACATAGTGGTCTCTGAGACACCACACAATCCAGGGAAATATCAACGAACATCATCTCACTTAAATAAGGGAGTCTAAATGAAAACGTTCAAGAATTTCGAGGACTCAGCGCCCTTCTTATTGGTATTAAAGAAGAGCGTCCAGGATAACACCTCCAGCTAACATCCGCATTTCCTTGGGACCCAGATTCCCCATTGGGTAAATGTGCCTTGGAAGCATCCAGCACTTAGAACCAAGAAACAAAGTGCGAAGATAAAGCCCTTGAAGTCACATCGGCCTTATAGAACGTGGAACAAAAATCAAGGTGCTTTGTTACCGTGAGTGAAACACGATCAGCACAGCACTGAGAAACAAAATTTGGCCAAACCAGCCTCCAATGCAATGTTTGCTTCATGGGTAAATCCCATTAAAACTGCTGGTGGCAATGGAACGAAAATGCCTAAACCATTTCTGTCAGAAACAACACTGTGCAGTGGCCGTCTTAGCACTATCATCATCCTTCGTGAATAGGGAAACATGAGGGAAAGTGTTCACGGAAGCCTGACGAGAGTGCCACATAGTGGTCTCTGAGACACCACACAATCCAGGGAAATATCAACGAACATCATCTCACTTAAATAAGGGAGTCTAAATGAAAACGTTCAAGAATTTCGAGGACTCAGCGCCCTTCTTATTGGTATTAAAGAAGAGCGTCCAGGATAACACCTCCAGCTAACATCCGCATTTCCTTGGGACCCAGATTCCCCATTGGGTAAATGTGCCTTGGAAGCATCCAGCACTTAGAACCAAGAAACAAAGTGCGAAGATAAAGCCCTTGAAGTCACATCGGCCTTATAGAACGTGGAACAAAAATCAAGGTGCTTTGTTACCGTGAGTGAAACACGATCAGCACAGCACTGAGAAACAAAATTTGGCCAAACCAGCCTCCAATGCAATGTTTGCTTCATGGGTAAATCCCATTAAAACTGCTGGTGGCAATGGAACGAAAATGCCTAAACCATTTCTGTCAGAAACAACACTGTGCAGTGGCCGTCTTAGCACTATCATCATCCTTCGTGAATAGGGAAACATGAGGGAAAGTGTTCACGGAAGCCTGACGAGAGTGCCACATAGTGGTCTCTGAGACACCACACAATCCAGGGAAATATCAACGAACATCATCTCACTTAAATAAGGGAGTCTAAATGAAAACGTTCAAGAATTTCGAGGACTCAGCGCCCTTCTTATTGGTATTAAAGAAGAGCGTCCAGGATAACACCTCCAGCTAACATCCGCATTTCCTTGGGACCCAGATTCCCCATTGGGTAAATGTGCCTTGGAAGCATCCAGCACTTAGAACCAAGAAACAAAGTGCGAAGATAAAGCCCTTGAAGTCACATCGGCCTTATAGAACGTGGAACAAAAATCAAGGTGCTTTGTTACCGTGAGTGAAACACGATCAGCACAGCACTGAGAAACAAAATTTGGCCAAACCAGCCTCCAATGCAATGTTTGCTTCATGGGTAAATCCCATTAAAACTGCTGGTGGCAATGGAACGAAAATGCCTAAACCATTTCTGTCAGAAACAACACTGTGCAGTGGCCGTCTTAGCACTATCATCATCCTTCGTGAATAGGGAAACATGAGGGAAAGTGTTCACGGAAGCCTGACGAGAGTGCCACATAGTGGTCTCTGAGACACCACACAATCCAGGGAAATATCAACGAACATCATCTCACTTAAATAAGGGAGTCTAAATGAAAACGTTCAAGAATTTCGAGGACTCAGCGCCCTTCTTATTGGTATTAAAGAAGAGCGTCCAGGATAACACCTCCAGCTAACATCCGCATTTCCTTGGGACCCAGATTCCCCATTGGGTAAATGTGCCTTGGAAGCATCCAGCACTTAGAACCAAGAAACAAAGTGCGAAGATAAAGCCCTTGAAGTCACATCGGCCTTATAGAACGTGGAACAAAAATCAAGGTGCTTTGTTACCGTGAGTGAAACACGATCAGCACAGCACTGAGAAACAAAATTTGGCCAAACCAGCCTCCAATGCAATGTTTGCTTCATGGGTAAATCCCATTAAAACTGCTGGTGGCAATGGAACGAAAATGCCTAAACCATTTCTGTCAGAAACAACACTGTGCAGTGGCCGTCTTAGCACTATCATCATCCTTCGTGAATAGGGAAACATGAGGGAAAGTGTTCACGGAAGCCTGACGAGAGTGCCACATAGTGGTCTCTGAGACACCACACAATCCAGGGAAATATCAACGAACATCATCTCACTTAAATAAGGGAGTCTAAATGAAAACGTTCAAGAATTTCGAGGACTCAGCGCCCTTCTTATTGGTATTAAAGAAGAGCGTCCAGGATAACACCTCCAGCTAACATCCGCATTTCCTTGGGACCCAGATTCCCCATTGGGTAAATGTGCCTTGGAAGCATCCAGCACTTAGAACCAAGAAACAAAGTGCGAAGATAAAGCCCTTGAAGTCACATCGGCCTTATAGAACGTGGAACAAAAATCAAGGTGCTTTGTTACCGTGAGTGAAACACGATCAGCACAGCACTGAGAAACAAAATTTGGCCAAACCAGCCTCCAATGCAATGTTTGCTTCATGGGTAAATCCCATTAAAACTGCTGGTGGCAATGGAACGAAAATGCCTAAACCATTTCTGTCAGAAACAACACTGTGCAGTGGCCGTCTTAGCACTATCATCATCCTTCGTGAATAGGGAAACATGAGGGAAAGTGTTCACGGAAGCCTGACGAGAGTGCCACATAGTGGTCTCTGAGACACCACACAATCCAGGGAAATATCAACGAACATCATCTCACTTAAATAAGGGAGTCTAAATGAAAAAGTTCAAGAATTTCGAGGACTCAGCGCCCTTCTTATTGGTATTAAAGAAGAACGTCCAGGAAAACAACTCCAGCTAATATCCGCGTTTTCTATTGGGACCCAGATTCCCCATTGTGTGAATGTGCCTTGGAAGTATCCACCACTTAGAACCAACAAACAAAGTGTGAAGATAAATCCCATGAAGTCACGTCGCCCTTATAGAAGGTGAAAGAAAAATCAAGGTGCTTTGTTACCGTGAGTGAAACACGATGAGCACAGCACTTAGAAACAAAATTTGGCCAAACCAGCCTCCAATGCAATGTTTGCTTAATGGGTAAATCCTATCAATACTGCTGGTGGCAATGGAACGAAAATGCCTAAACCATTTCTGTCAGAAACAACACTGTGCAATGGCCGTCTTAGCACTATCATCATCGTTCGTGAATAGGGAAACATGAGGGAAAGTGTTCACGGAAGCCTGACGAGAGTGCCACATAGTGGTCTCTGAGTTACCACACAATCCAGGGAAGTATCAACGAATATCATCTCACTTAAATAAGTGAGTAAAAATGAAAAAGTTCAAGAAATTCGAGAATACAGCGCCCTTCTTATTGGTATTAAAGAAGAGCGTCCAGGAAAACACGTCCAGCTAACATCCGCGTTTTCAATTGGGACCCAGATTCCCCATTGTGTGAATGTGCCATGGAAGTATACAGCACTTAGAACCAAGAAACAAAGTGTGAAGATAAAGCCCTGAAGTCACATCGGCCTTATAGAACGTGGGTCAAAAATCAGGTTGCTTTGTTACTGTGAGAGAAATACGATGAACACAGCACTGAGAAACAAAATTTGGCCAAACCACCCTCAAATGCAATGTTTGCTTCATCGGTAAATCCTATCAAAACTGCTGGTGGCAATGGAACGGAAATACCTAAAATATTTCTGTCAGAAACAACACTGTGCAGTGGCCGTCTTAGCACTATCATCATCCTTCGTGAATAGGGAAACATGAGGGAAAGTGTTCACGGAAGCCTGATGAGAGTGCCACATAGTGGTCTCTGAGACACGACACAATCCAGGGAAATATCAACGAATATCATCTCAATTAAGTAAGGGAGTATAAATGAAAAAGTTCAAGAATTTCGAGGAATCAGAGCCCTTTTATTTGTATTAAAGAAGAGCGTCCAGGAAAAGACCTCCAGCTAACATCCGCATTTTCAATTGGAACCCAGATTCCCCATTGAGTGAATGTGCCTTGGAAGTATCCAGCACTTACAAGCAAGAAACAAAGTGCGAAGACAAAGCCCTTGGTGTCATATCGGCATTATAGAACGTGGAACAAAAATAAAGGTGCTTTGTTTCCGTGAGTGAAACAAGATGAGCACAGCACTGAGAAACAAAATTTGGCCAAACCAGCCTCCAATACAATGTTTGCTTCATTGGTAAATCCCATCAAAACTGCTGGTGGCAATGGAACGAAAATGCCTAAACCATTTCTGTCAGAAACAACACTGTGCAGTGGCCGTCTTAGCACTATCATCATCCTTCGTGAATAGGGAAACATGAGGGAAAGTGTTCACGGAAGCCTGACGAGAGTGCCACATAGTGGTCTCTGAGACACGACACAATCCAGGGAAATATCAACGAACATCATCTCAATTAAGTAAGGGAGTATAAATGAAAAAGTTCAAGAATTTCGAGGAATCAGAGCCCTTTTATTTGTATTAAAGAAGAGCGTCCAGGAAAAGACCTCCAGCTAACATCCGCATTTTCAATTGGAACCCAGATTCCCCATTGAGTGAATGTGCCTTGGAAGTATCCAGCACTTACAAGCAAGAAACAAAGTGCGAAGACAAAGCCCTTGGTGTCATATCGGCATTATAGAACGTGGAACAAAAATAAAGGTGCTTTGTTTCCGTGAGTGAAACAAGATGAGCACAGCACTGAGAAACAAAATTTGGCCAAAGCAGCCTCCAATGCAATGTTTGCTTCATGGGTAAAATCTATCAAAACTGCTGGTGGCAATGGAATGAAAATGCCTAAAACGTTTCTGTCAGAAACAACACTCAACAGTGGGCATATTAGCACTATCATCATCCTTCGTGAATAGGGAAACATGAGGGAAAGTGTTCACGGAAGCCTGACGAGAGTGCCACACAGTGGTCTCAGAGACACCACACAATCCATGGAAATATAAACGAACATCATCTCACTTAAATAAGGGAGTATAAATGAAAAACTTCAAGAATTTCGAGGGCTCAGCATCAGTCTTATTGGTATAAAGAAGAGCGACCAGGAAAACACCTCCCGCTAACATCCGCGTTTTCAATTGGGTCCCAGATTCCCCACGGTTGAATGTGCCTTGGAAGCATCCAGCACTTACAACCACGAAACAATGTGCAAAGGTAAAGACCTTGAACTCACATCGGCCTTATAGAACGTGAACAAAAATCAAGTTGCTTTGTTTCTGTGAGTGAAACACGATGAACACAGCACTGAGAGAAAATTTGGCCAAACTAGCTTCCAATGCAATGTTTGCTTCATGGGTAAATCCTATCAAACCTGCTGGTGGCAATGGAACGGCATGCGTAAAACTTTTCTGTCAGAATCGACACTGTGCAGTGGCCATCTAACCATTATCATCATCCTTCATGAATAGGGAAACATGAGGGAAAGTGTTCACGGAAGCCTGATGAGAGTGCCACATAGTGGTCTCAGGACACCACACAATCCAGGGAAATATCAACAAACATCATCTCACTTAAATACGGCAGTATAAAAGAAAAAGTTCAAAAATTTCGAGGACTCAGCACCATTCTTTTTGGTATTAAAGAAGAGCGTCCAGGAAAACACCTCCAGCTAACATCCGCGTTTTCAATTGGGACAGAGATTCCCCATTGTGTGAATGTGCCTTGGAAGTAACCAGCACTTAGAACCAAGAAACAAAGTGTGAATATAAATCCCTTGAAGTCACGTCGGCCTTATAGAACGTGAAACAAAAATCAAGGTGCTTTCTTACCGTGACTGAAACAAGATGAACACAGCACTGAGAAACAGAATTTGGCCAAACCAGCCTCCAATGCAATGTTTCCTTCATGGGTAAATCCTATCAAAACTGCTGGTGACAATGAAACGAAAATGCCTAAAACATTTCTATCAGAAACAACACAGTGCAGTGGCCGTCTTAGCACTATCATCATCCATCGTGAATAGGGAATCATGAGGGAAAGTGTTCATGGAAGCCTGACGAGAGTGCCACATAGTGGTCTCTGAGACAACTGACAATCCAGGGAAATATCAACAAACATCATCTCACTTAAATAAGGGAGTATAAATGAAAAAGTTCAAGAATTTCGAGGACTCACTGCAATACTTATTGGAATTAATGAAGATCGTCCAGGAAAACACCTCCAGCTAACATCCGCGTTTTCAATTGGGACCCAGAATCCCCATTGGGTGAATGTGCCTTCGAAGTATCCAGCACTTAGAACCAAGAAACAAAGTGCGAAGATAAAGCCCTTTAACTCACATCGGCCTTATAGAACGTGGAACAAAAATCAAGGTGCTTTGTTACCATGAGTGAAACACGATGAGCACAGCACTTAGAAACAAAATTTGGCCAAACCTGCCTCCAATGCAATGTTTGCTTCATGGGTAAATCCTTTTCAAACTGCTGGTGCAAAGGAACGAAAATGCCTAAAACATTTCTGTCAGAAACAACACTGTGCAGTGGCCGTCTTAGGACTATCATCATCCTTCGTGAATAGGGAATCATGAGGGAACGTGTTCACGAAAGCCTGAGGAGAGTGCCACATAGTGGTCTCTGAGACAACTGACAATCCAGGGAATATCAACAAACATCATCTCACTTAAGTAAGGGAGTATAAATGAAAAAGTTCAAGAATTTCGAGGAATCAGAGCCCTTCGTATTTGTATTAAAGAAGAGCGTCCAGGAAAAGACCTCCAGCTAACATCCGCATTTTCAATTGGAACCCAGATTCCCCATTGAGTGAATGTGCCTTGGAAGTATCCAGCACTTATAACCAAGAAACAAAGTGCGAAGACAAAGTCCTTGGGGTCATACCGGCCTTATAGAACGTGGAACAAAAATCAAGGTGCTTTGTTTCCGTGAGTGAAACACGATGAGCACAGCACTGAGAAACAAAATTTGGCCAAAGCAGCCTCCAATGCAATGTTTGCTTCATGGGTAAATTCATCAAAACTGCTGGTGGCAATGGAACGAAAATGCCTAAAACATTTCTGTCAGAAACAACACTCTTCAGTGAGCATATTAGCACAATCATCATCCTTGGTGAATAGGGAAACATGAGGGAAAGTGTTCACGGAAGCCTGACGAGAGTGCCACACAGTGGTCTCTGAGACACCACACAACACATGGAAATATAAACGAACATCATCTCACTTAAATAAGAGAGTATAAATGAAAAAGTTCAAGAATTTCAAGGGCTCAGCATCATTCTTATTGGTATTAAAGAAGAGCGACCAGGAAAACACCTCCTGCTAACATCCGCGTTTTCAATTTGGACCCAGATTCCCCACGGGTGAATGTGCCTTGGAAGCATCCAGCACTTACAACCATGAAAAAAGTGCAAAGATAAATCCCTTGAACTCACATCGGCCTTATAGAACGTGGAACAAAAATCAAGGTGCTTTGTTACCGTGAGTTAAACACGATGAGCACAGCACTTAGAAACAAAATTTGGCCAAACCTGCCTCCAATGCAATGTTTGCTTCATGGGTAAATCCTATTAAAACAGCTGGTGGCAATGGAACGAAAATGCATGAAACATTTCTGTCAGAAAAAACACTGTGCAGTGGCCGTCTTAGCACTATCATCATCCTTCGTGAATAGGGA
>NW_023207671.1:0-531 GCF_002007445.2 Ailuropoda melanoleuca
CTTCGGGAGAGCTACACAGCCTTACGCTAATTCCATTACTCCTGAGTCTTCCTTGTAAATTTACCTTTACCCGCATTTCTGTGGCTGAAACAATTCAAAGAGCCAGGAGTAGTCTAAAATCCCCATTGAAATATTAGCTCTGCCCTCGTCCGACACCAAATGTTTCACTAATGCCAACCAAAAAAAAGAAAGACTTAGCCGCTCTCCACAAATCCCTGGTATTATTCAATGGAAGAATACATCAGCAGGGGCTGCCCAAAGTAGCTCAAAACTAGAATAATGTCATCGTCTACACCTGGAGAAGAAAACCATTTTTGAAAGAATGACCATGATCCATGTTTCCCTTCCTCCAGTGCATTCTCTGAGCGGTTGATCATGACCTCGGCCATCTGCCTCCAGAGACCTTGTGGTCTCCACGAAAGCACCCCCACCCTTCCCTCTCCGTGCTGGGGTATTGACGGGAGGGGTGGTCCTGGAGGTCAAAGCCCAATATGACTGTACTGTGCTTTACTTCAGGGGGGAATATGCCTC
>NW_023207672.1:0-531 GCF_002007445.2 Ailuropoda melanoleuca
CAGTGAAAATCATGTGAAGAGTTTTACACGCCACATAATGGATAAAGTGCTGTACAAAAGATTAGGACAGACTTATTGCCATTAATAAATAAAGATGAAACAACAGGGAGAGGCCTAATTTGCTCGGTTCCACTCAATATATCTTTCAAATCACCCACACCTTGTCCTTTAAGTGATTTATGATGCTAATGGTTAAGCACTATTCCTGCCATGGGCCACAGCATATTGCACGGAGCCTGGGGAGGGGAGAGCCGGCACGGGGGAATGTTCTCATTCTTGAAGAAATATATGTCCCCCTCAGGAGTTCACATAGAAATACAATTAAATGTAGAGTCACTTCTAGGGCAGTGACTTCTTTAAGTCTGCAAGTGAAGTGTGGTGTAATTCACAGCAGGGGGATTTATGCCATCACAGCTGAAAAATCTTACTAGAAATGCATTTCCATATGAATTGTCATTTTTATTAAAAATGACATTTTGCAGGGGCGCCTGGGTGGCACAGCAGTTAAGCGTCTGCCTTCGGCTCAGGGCG
>NW_023207673.1:0-531 GCF_002007445.2 Ailuropoda melanoleuca
GATGCTGCTGAGTTGCCAGCCATGCAGCCAGCCTGTTGGCTCTGCCCTAAGTCCCAGGGCCAGTTGAGGGACGACAGGGGCTGCCGGGGAGGTGATGGTCCATGCCCCAGCTCCCGACATTCCCCAGCCCGTTGAAGTTGACAAACGCTGACAGAGGAGGTAACAAAGGTGCATGGCTGCCCTCTGCGTTTGTCGGTCTACGAGTGGTATGTCCTCCTGAGCGAATGGAGGTCTCTGATGCTGGGAACCCAAGACAGATGCGGGGAGGCTGGAGGGGGGACAGGTTTATATGGATTCATGAGGCCTCCACACCCCACCAGTCAGGCCTCCACGGCCAAAAGGGGTAGGTGGGGTGATGAGCCACTGTCCATAATCCTTGGGGAGCCTTGCCTGGCTCCTCTGGACCTCTTACTTTGGTTGGGGGCACCAGGTATGACCTCCAGGAGGAAAGATGTAGTCTGTTGCCTAAGGTGACTGTGTTCTCAAGAGGCCTCCGTGCCCCACTTCCTATGCAAGCCCCATGAGGCCAGC
>NW_023207674.1:0-531 GCF_002007445.2 Ailuropoda melanoleuca
ATTTGGTGAATATTCACTGTGTGGCGACCACTGTGCAGAGCGGTTATGTGCGATATCTCATTTCCTTCTTGCACTGCCAGTAGGAGCCAGTACTCCCATGATGCTCCTCCGACTCGAGGGCTCGGCTCACTGGAGCCTCGAGAGATTAAGTAACTTTTCCAAAGACAAAAAGTTGGTCTGGGGGAGACATGGGACAGGAAGCTCCCATTGTCTGACTTCCAAAATTTTTGTTTGCGCCCAATGATCCGGTGACTTTGACATCTAAGAGTCTCCCCACAAATCAGAAGGGAACCATAGCTTCACGTTCTGATGGAAAGTAAAAACACCACACGCATCTCGTCAAAACAACCAGGGAAATTAAGAAAAGGCATGACTCAAACAGGAACACAACCAATACATGGCACCCTGCTCTGGTCAAAAGAAGCCAAACCACAAGTGTCTTTGAATGTGATCTGGCGCATCATTTAAAAGAAAGCACCTTTCTTTGTAGACCAATCTCTAAAGTTAACTTGGGGTGTCTGATTCAGATCA
>NW_023207675.1:0-531 GCF_002007445.2 Ailuropoda melanoleuca
AAAAAAACAAACTTTGCTCCTTCCAGTGTTCCCTTGCTCAAAAGGCAACTACTCTTTTCTCCAATAGCTTATGACAAAAAGTCATCCTTGACAGCTCTCTTCCTATCACACCCCACATCTAATCCATTACCAAATCTTTCACCTGTAACCTGTTCTCTTTACGTAAAACAATAGCATCCAGAGTGTTCCCTTTAAAATCTAAATTAGGTCATATCCTTCTCTTTTTTTAAGTTTTTATTTAAATTCTAGTTAACATATAGTATAATATTAGTTTCAGGAGAATTTAGTAATTCATCACTTACATCACAAGTGCCCTCCTTAATGCCCATCACCCATTTAGCCCATCCCCCATTCACCTCCCCTCCAGCAACCCTGTTTGTTCTCTAAAGTTAAGAGTCTCTTACTGTTTGCCTCTTTTTTTTTAATCCCTTCCCCTATGTTCACCTCTTTTGTTTCTTAAATTTCATATAGGAATGAAATCATATAGTATTTGTCCTCCTCTGACTGACTTATTTTGCCTAGCATAATACA
>NW_023207676.1:0-531 GCF_002007445.2 Ailuropoda melanoleuca
AAAAAATACTGATCCTGAAACACGGAGTTGATTGATGGGTCATGACCCACGATTTGAAAAACATTATTCTAGATTGTACAAAAACACCAGTTGGCAAATACAATGAACAAGGAGTATATGTTACCCCCTGCTACCCCTCCAAAAAGAGATAAGGCAGGAGACTAGGAAAAATATAAAAATATTAAGTTATCTTCATTGTTTTAAGCAGAACAAAAACGCCAGTTTTTCCATTTGCAATGTGATGCACACAATTTTATTGCTATGGAGACAAATATTTGGCATGCTCTATTTGTCCTAATAAGTAAAAATACTTATAAAATAAAATCAGTTCCATAATATTTCTTTCCTAGTTATACCTTTTTCATATTAAAAATGCAAATCTTTTAAAAAATAATGCCAATTAATTTTAAAAGATAAATTCATTAATAAAACATAACCTTTAAAACCATATATAAATATGCATATATAGATGTATATTTATATATAAATATATTATATATAAGTATATTATATATATAAATATATATGTAT
>NW_023207677.1:0-531 GCF_002007445.2 Ailuropoda melanoleuca
TATTATATCATTAGCTCTTTCCCTTCTACACTGACTTCCTGTTATATACAAAAACAAAAGCACATACCCAGGTCTACACACATACAAACACATACATACAAAACACATACATGTGTGATATCATCACATGGTCTGGTATGGATAACTTGAATTATTAAATATTATGGTTAGTAGAGAGTTCCTTCATTCAACGTGAAGTCACAAATTTTCAAGAATAAGTGTAAACACAAAACACTAAACATATATTTCATGCTGAACATAATTTGTTAGTTCATGGCAGATGCAGAAGTCATACGGTCTTTCTGTGCCTCAGGGCCATAATCAGGAAAGTCATTATAAACTTATCAGACTTTTGCATTGTAATAGAGCTGCTGTTAGACACAGCTTTATAGTTGATAAAATTTCAGATAAACCTATTTGTAGCATGTCTGGAAAAAAATGGTTTGCATGGTTTCCCCTTATTTGTCTTCAGAGGGTGCTTAAGATTCTTTTCTCTGCTTAATAAAACTGATTATAAAAGTAAATTAAATT
>NW_023207678.1:0-531 GCF_002007445.2 Ailuropoda melanoleuca
TAGTTTATCTTAGGGTTCACTCTTGGTGCCTTTCATTCTCTGGGTTTGGACACATGCATGATGGTATGTATTTATCATTATAATGTCATATAGACCGTTTTCAGTGTCTTTAAAAACCTCCACGCTCTGCTTATTCATCCCTCTTGCCCCTACCCTTGGCAACCACTTATCTCTTTACCACCTCCAGAGTGTTGCCTTTTCCAGAATGTTCTATGGTTGGAGTTATACAGTACTTAGCCTTCCCCGATTGGCTTCTCTCACTTTGTAATACTCATTGAGGTTCCTCCTTGTCTTTCCGTGGCTTGATAGCTCATTTCTTTTTAGTGCTGAATAATATTCCATTGTTTGGACGTATCACAGTTTAATTGTTCACCTACTGAAGGACGTCTTGGTTGTTTCCAAGTTTTGGCAATTATGAATCAAGCTGCTGTAAAATCCATGTACAGGTTTTTATGTGGACATGTTTCCATTTCTTTTGGGTAAATGCCAAGGAGCACGGTTGCTGGATTATATGGAAAGAGTATGTTTAGT
>NW_023207679.1:0-531 GCF_002007445.2 Ailuropoda melanoleuca
TCAAGAGGAGATGACAAATCCTAATGTTTCATTGTCACATGAATCAAACCCACCAACTACTCAGCGTTTAGTTCATTTTGATTGTGAAGTCAAGAAGAATGAAGTACATTCATTTGTGAGTTCAGAACCTAGATCCCGAGTTTAGCATCATGCCTCCATGCCTATGGAACCCAAAGCCACCTGCACCTGTATTTCCAAAGTTAGCTGATACCATCAACGGTACATCAAGGATGCCCACCAGGACACAGCTTTGCACTGACAGCATCGTTATACTTGAAGGGGGCTTGAAATGAAAGCAACATTTTTTTAACTTTTTAATTATGATGAACAGTTTGCACTTAACAATGTACGGTTGATTTTCATTATTCCGGTAATTATAGTCTATAAAGTTGCCCCAAACATAGAATAAACTAGTACTGAATCATCACTCCTAACAGGAATATAGACTTAATTTCTTGCAAGACCATGGTCACAACATTTTTGTCAACCGATCAGCACCTGATCATGTTTAATGTGTTTCTATTTAAAGAC
>NW_023207680.1:0-531 GCF_002007445.2 Ailuropoda melanoleuca
AAAAAAATAAAAAAATAAAAACAAATAAGCAAACAAAAAACCCTTGGTACAAAACCTGGCCCAGAGTAAGTGATCAGTGAATGGTAAGTACCTTTCTTTATCACTCAAGTATTCAGAGTTCTTCTCTCTGCTTTGTGCTTGAGGGATACCCACAGTGTTCTGCCTATTCGAAGTGCAAAGACAAATGAAAGATTCTGAGCTTAGTGAATAATCAAGGCAATGGTGTTTACCACCCAATTCACTTTGGGAGAATGTTATTACTCGTTGCTAAAAGCAATTTGTAATTTTTGCACAGCCCTGATGGAATGGTGAGTGAGGCAATTCACAAACATTTTGATCTGCACCATGCGAATATCATTAGCCCCATTTTCCTGATGAGGAGATTGAGTCTCTAGAGAGTAAATACACTGCCTATGGTCATGTAGTTAATATTAACAACACACCTAGGATTCAGCCATATGTGTCTTACCCCAAAGCCTACAATCTTTACAGCAAACTAATCAGTCTTAGAAGAGAAGAGGATCCCCCCCC
>NW_023207681.1:0-3037 GCF_002007445.2 Ailuropoda melanoleuca
AAATAAAATCTTTAAAAAAAAAAAAAAAAAAAAATATATATATATATATATATATATAAAAGAAACAGTAACGGGAAGGGAGAAGCAAAGCAGTCTGAGCTGACAGTTAAAGATGATGGTCCGATGGTGGTTTCTCTGCGGCTTCTGTTGCTCTGATAGCAGTTATTTTTTTAAATGTTTTCAGAGCTGCAGAGTTGGATATGTTTAAATCCTGATAAGGAGAATCCAGGGAGCAGTAAAAGGACATGATTCATGAGAGAGAGGAGAAGAATTGGACCAATGACGATGCCAAGAGTAGCAAGAAACCTCTGATGGAGTCTCCAGTATGATGGACAGGAAAGGACAAAGAATCAAGGATGTTTCAAGTTGGCAGACAGACGATGGAGGTGGTTTTTTGGGTGAAACCCTACATTTGGCATATACTGCCGCCCATATTCACAGTACCATACCTAGTTTGATACACATTCCTTTTACTATCAGCAAAGATTTAGTCTGCAATTGAAAACTGTAAGGTAGAGACAAAATAATTGTAAGGAAGTGAGTTTACTGTGTACCTGCAGGTTTGTGTTTTTCTGGTCTACTTTATTAAGACAAAACTGTGCTTTGTTTCAAAGCAGAAAGTACACCCAGTAAACTAAATTTTAGAAATTTAGAAATCATTTTAAATTTGTGCTTCCTTAGAAATCATTTTAAATTTGTGTCTTCATACTTCCACCAGGTGGCAGTATAGCTCCACAGGACCCGTGCCTCCTGCTGCTGCTTGTTTCAACTCTCAGTGCACCTGTTACTAGAAGCCCGCAGTAACTGACTAAATAAAACAAAAATCTCCTGTTTTTCTCTATAGCACTGCTCTTTTGCAGCTACTCACAGGGTAGATGTCCAGGAATGCTCATTAGTAGGAACACATACATTGTCAAAGGAATCTATCTTGAAAAACTGGGAGCTGCTCTACCACAGTCCTATCCAAGGGGAAATGAATCGGTGAGGGGAACTGACTGAGAAGGAGCTCATATCAGCCCTGTGCTGATCATTCCTTGAAGCGAAAAGGTAGTGGCACACAGCCGCTGAATTGTCATTCAGTTATGGGCTGCTATCAAGTATCTCAAAATCTTACCCTGTTGTAAAAACCATAGAATTTATAACCCCTTCCCCCGGCTCTATCTCATTGCACAGAAGAAAGGCAGACCGAGCATACTCTCGGTAATTTACTACCTTTTTGCAATGAAACAACTTTTGCAAGGTAGACATGATTAGGATTCTGAAAAGAAGTGCTACCCTGCCATTCACGGGCTCCAGTATCCAGCGTTACCTTTTAGTTTCTCTGAATCTCATCTCTGAAAGATGGAATGTATTCTGTCCTCACCGTCTTGGAGCTATTTCCGTGGCCTTACAATTAAGGGAACTAATTCAGTGTCTGCCATTTCTCAGTCCTTCCAAACACTGCAGGGTCCAGAATATCTCCATGGATATTAAATCTAAATCGGGATTCTCTTCCCTCCGGTGTCTGCGGTTTTGGTTTTCGGACAAGTCTAGCCCGAGGAAAGCTGCAGGGCGGGCATTCTGAGAAGTCCAAGCCGCCAGCAGTGTGACTTCAGTAAGACTCTGCACCATGAGCAGGGATCCTAGTCCGCCTTTTGGTCCTGCTAGAAATTCGTGCGAAGAGGAGACCCAAAGAAGAGGCCTTTTATGTTTTTTACCTACACTTCCCGCCACACTGCAGTCGATAGCTTGGAAAGATTGCGAGAGTCGACCGGGTCATTGCCACAAGTCAGGCAGCCATGTAAAGAAACAGTGAGCGTTACCCGTCTTCTCCTCAGAGGCTGAAGGATATGGACACACTCCCAACTTGGGTGAAGACTTTTTCTAGCTCCAAGGAATTATTTCCTTCCAAAAACAATTCACGCACCAGCCACACACTTTTAACCTCAATTCTCAAAACAACAAACAAACAAAACGAGGCAGATAACACCCACCCTTGGGTAAAGAAAGGGGGAGAAGCGCAGCCTTGAAAAGCACCCCAACCACAAGCTGCCAGTTTGATTTCCATTACTTTTTTGTCCCAAGTACTGAATTCCTCCAGAGAAGTTAGATTTTTTAAAGTTAGATCCATCTACCTGAACATGTGCCTTCAAGTACAGATTAAATAAATCCAGCTACCTTTTGTTTTCACAAACATTGATACAGAACAGTTTGTCCACTGACCAATAGCCTGAATTCCTAAGTGCTCATTGCCCTGTGTTACATTGTAGAACGTTTTCTTTCCCAGCCTCCCTCACCAGGGTGTGCATGTATAATTGTGTATGTTGTTGTCGTTATTATTTATAATTAGGTGGCAATTTAATCTAGGGGAAAAAATTTCGGTTTTGGCAATGTAATATTATTTAATATGTTAAATATTATTTGTAAAAGT
The DNA here is from genome assembly GCF_002007445.2 of Ailuropoda melanoleuca. Taxonomy (NCBI): domain Eukaryota; kingdom Metazoa; phylum Chordata; class Mammalia; order Carnivora; family Ursidae; genus Ailuropoda; species Ailuropoda melanoleuca. The sequence continues at coordinate 2,411 of NW_023207681.1, forward strand.
TAAATTTACAAATAAATTATTTATAATACTATTTAATATATTAAATTCTTCATACTTACATACAGATTTGACTTGCACTCCTTTGCCATTCCATGCTAAATAATTTATTTTGCTGTAAAAACATAATTAAAAACCTTAAAGGAGGGGGACAGGGAACTATCTCAGGATGATAATAATAGTGTAATACAAAGTCCCAAACAATTCTCTAAATCAGTGCTCTCAAGCTGCTCTGTAAAATTTTATGTGGAAAAAAAAAAAAAAGGACAAGGTTAAGCCTTATGTGCGCTTGCCGTATGCAGGAACACAGATGTCCTCAATTTGTTAGCAGGTTTTCCTGAGGGAAGTACGGGAGGTCTACCCCCCCGGAGCATTTGGCACTGTCGCCCTGGTACCTCACTCCCTCTCAGCAGGTTATAAGATATAGGCATTTACGGGCCCATTAAACCGAGTTTCAAGTTATCCAGCCTGGTTTTCCCTACATTTGCCGTCATGAAGTGGACTAACACTGGTTCTCCTACTCCTATTCCAAATGTAACTCAGCCCTATGATGATCTAAAGAAATTTTTTTTTAAAGATTTTATTTATTTATTTGACAGAGATAGAGACAGCCAGCGAGAGAGGGAACAC
>NW_023207682.1:0-1131 GCF_002007445.2 Ailuropoda melanoleuca
TTTTAACTTTTTAAGGGACCTCCACACTGTTTTCCAGAGTGGCTGTACCAAATTGCATTCCCACCAACAATTTAGAAGGGATCCCCTTTCTCCACATCCTCTCCAGCGATTGTTGTTTCTTGCCTTCTCAATTTTTGCCATTCTAAGTGGCATAAGGTGGTATCTTAGTGTGGTTTTGATTTGAATTTCCCTGATGNTCCAACAATTGTTGTTTCTTGCCTTGTCTATCTTTGCCATTCTAACTGGCGTAAGGTGGTATCTCAGTGTGGTTTTGATTTGAATTTCCCTGATGGCTAATGATTTTGAACATTTTTTCATGTGTCTGTTAGCCATTTGTATGTCTATGTCACCATTGGAGAAGTGTGTACAGATCTTCTGCCCATTTTATGATTTGTTTATTTCTCGGGTATTGAGTTTGAGAAGTTCTTTGTAGATCTTGGATACCAGTCTTTTATCTGTAATATCATTTGCAAATATCTTCTCCCATTCTGTGGGCTGCCTCTTAGTTTTTTTGACTGTTTCCTTTGCTGTGCAGAAGCTTTTGATCTTGATGAAGTCCCACAAGTTCATTTTATCTTTTCTCTTGCCTTTGGAGATGTGTCGTGAAAAAGGTTGCTTTGGCTGATGTCATAGACGTTGCTGCCTATGTTCTCCTCTAGGATTTTGATGGATTTCTGTCTCACATCTAGGTCTTTCATCCATTTGGAGTTTATCTTTGTGTATGGTGTAAGAGAGTGGTCAAGTTTCATTCTTTTGCATGTAGCTGTCCAATTTTCCCAGCACCATTTATTGAAGAGACTGTCTTTTTTCCACCGGATGTTTTTTCCTGCTTTATCAAAGATTAGTTGCCCAAAGAGCCGAGGGTCCATTTCTGGGTTCTCTATTCTGTTCCATTGGTCGATGTGTCTGTTTTTGTGCCAGTACCATGCTGTCTTTGTGATCACAGCTTTGTAGTACAGCTCGAAATCCGGCATTGTGATGCCCCCAGCTTTGTTTTTCCTTTTCAACAGTTCCTTGGAGATTCGGGGCCTTTTCTGGTTCCATACAAATNCTCCATACGAATTTAAGGACTCTTTGTTCCAGTTCTTTGAAAAATGTCATTGGTATTTTGATCGGGATAGCATTGAAAGT
>NW_023207683.1:0-531 GCF_002007445.2 Ailuropoda melanoleuca
TCTTTAAGCTGCTCCTGACCCAGGCTTCCTGAGTGGGTGGGGAGAGGCAGGGGAGGAAGAGAAGGTGACACTGGGTGTCAGGGGTTACCAGTTCTAACCCTGCCCCTGGCCATAGTGAAGTGATCTCCCCTCTGTGGGCCTCACTTTCCCATCTGAAATAGGCAAGATTTGGGGTAGGTGATCCACGGATCCTGCTAAGCGTACATGTAGGGGTCTAGAAATGAATCCGGAGAAGCCGGTCTCAAAAGACCACATATTGTATGATCGCCTTTGTATGAGATGTCTAGAGCAGGCAAACGGACAGAGACAGAAAGCAGACTGATAGTTGCTAGGGCTGGGGAGATGGAAGGGTGGGGCAGGGGAGAGAGCTGAGCGGTACAGTTTCTTTTTTGGAGAGATGAGACGTTCTCAAGTTGATGATGGTGATAGTTTCAATGTTTTCCAGATGTTTCCTGACTCCTGACTTCCTCGACAATGGCCACCATCCCCCTGCATTTTCAAGACTCATTGGCAATTGCCCTGGGTGGGGAA
>NW_023207684.1:0-531 GCF_002007445.2 Ailuropoda melanoleuca
TCGAAGAGCTGAGTATCGGTAAACAGCTATTGGCCAAAATTCAATGAATTTACTTTCTCATTGTATGTATATCAGAACTATCTAAAAAATGTATTTCTCCATATACACTCCAGTATTTTTTTTAATATATTGACTTTCTCATAAAGGACATTCTTTTTAACCCCAGACATTTATGGTTCTCATAATTCTATAGTCACTTGTATTTTGAACAATTGTTTTGGTTTTTACTTTTAATATTCTAAATCTCAAATTCTATGGTATATTAAAAAGTTCATACTCTCTTCAAATAATAAAATATTTTTGTTGATGAACAATGGAACTTATTTTGTTGTATCTATATATCTTATGAGACCATTTAAAGGTTAAGCTTCTTGTGTAATCACATAAATTTAATCTTTAATTTCATTTGAAAAAAGTATTATTTCTAGAGGTAGAAAAAGAGTTATTGAGTCAGGATCTCTATCTCTTTTTTCTCTCTTCTTGCTCATATTATACATTTTATACATATAAATAGACACTCACATATATATA
>NW_023207686.1:0-531 GCF_002007445.2 Ailuropoda melanoleuca
AGACTTCTTGGGCTTCATCAGTATTTTGAGACCTTTGCACATCTTACTTCTGATAGATGCTAAATGATAATCAGAGGCCAAAACCTTTGTAAACAGAGTAGTTATTCCATCCAGTTTTCCAGAGAATCTCTCTTCCAATGCAGCTGTGTATGAAGGTAGGTCATCCTAATTCCTGGCCATTCGTGAATATACAGTGCATGATAGTTCATTTTAAGTGTCAAGTTGGAAACCTTTGGTTTCCACTTAGGAAAGTCAGCTTACCTTACTAGGACCAAATATAGATATTATTAAAAAATAAAGTCCCATTGAGTGCACTGTTTTGCTCTTTAACTACACCGTGGATCAAGTTATGGTTCCTATTGCCTCATGCTTTTTGAAAAGTTCAGTTAATTCAGAGATACTTTATACAATGAGTTCTCTGTATCTCCTTAAAACCCTTCTGAGCTCTGGATCGGTAATGAGGACAAGACAATGAAACATGAGCAGAGGAAATAGCTCTTGTTTGTATTTATGTTGTTGGTGTTTTTTTTT
>NW_023207687.1:0-531 GCF_002007445.2 Ailuropoda melanoleuca
TTTTTTTCCTCGGTTAGTCAAAACTTTCCCTAAAGTCCCTTTCAAAAAAAAAAAAATAGTATTAGGTAAGTGAGCTCTTAGTATGTGATACAAGGTTGTAATTTACATTAGCTCTAAGCTAATGTGTTAAATCACTGTGGGCCTACTGAAAGATGCAATTTATCTCTAGTCTTATGACATAGCTATTCAGTCTTTTTGCAGCTTAAAACACAACATTTAGAAATACCACTATCAAAAACTAAAGGTGAAATTTAAATCATTTTTAAACAAAACCAACAAAGCCAGTTCCCCACATATGAATTATTTCTCAAATGCCAGCTACCATTAAAAAAAATATGTCCAGGCTCTGCGCTTGGTGCCAAGAGTCTGCTTGAGATTCTCTCCCTCTCCCTCTGCCCCTCCCCCACTCTCTCTCTCTCTCTAAGTAATAAATGAAATCTTTTTAAAAATATGTCCATTCCTTGGATTATTATAGAAAGCTTTTTTATCTGCTATTTTAATTTAATCTCAGTTTGGGCTCAAGTATATTTC
>NW_023207688.1:0-531 GCF_002007445.2 Ailuropoda melanoleuca
TTTTTGGAAGAAGTGATATTCTCAGCATGGTACAGGCTGCGTGGGGGTCTAAGTGACAAAGTATAACAGAGGGGAAACATTTCTTTTGTCTCCCACACACAGACCCTGGAGTAGTTGCAGCATCTGGGGCCTCGGGTGACTGTCGGAGATCAAATGCTGTGCCTACAAACAGGAGAAACAGGAGAAACTGGCAGTTGGCAGAGCAAGGTCCTCAGAAACAGTTCCGGCAACTGTAACTGATGCAGGCAGATCAGTTTTAGGGTGCTGGCCTGGTAGGGTGACCAAAAATTCTGGTCTCCCCAGGACTTTCCCAGGTTTAGCCCTAAAAGTCCTGTATTCTGGGAAGCCCTTTGGTCACCCCATTTGAGAAACAATTAACCATTTGTGGTCTTGTTTTAATAGAAAATATGCTCCAAGTGCTGAGCTACTTACATATGAGCATCTAAAAACCATCAGCATTTACACACCTGAATGTTACTGTTCAACTGCAGGCTATTTTCCTAATTGACCTTATAGAACACTATTCTCTTT
>NW_023207689.1:0-531 GCF_002007445.2 Ailuropoda melanoleuca
GTGTCTTCTTCAATGTCTTTCATCAGTGTTCTGTAGTTTCTAGAGTATAGATCATTTACCTCTTTGGTTAGATTTATTCCAAGGTATCATAAGACACCTTTTTGGTGCTATTGTAAGTGGAATCGATTCCCTAATTTCTCTTTCTACAGTTGCATTGTTAGTGTATAGGAAAGCAGCTGATTTCTGTGCATTGATTTTGTATCCTGCCACACTGCTGAATTGCTGCATGAGTTCTAGTATTTTGGGGGTGGAGTCTTTTGGGTTTTCCACGTAAAGCATCATGTCATCTGTGAAGTGAGAGAGTTTGACTTCTTCTCTGCCAATTTGAATGCCTTTTATTCTTTTTTGCTGTCTGATTGCTGTTGCTGGGACTTCTAGTATTACGTTGAACCACAGTGGCAAGCGTGGGCTTCGTTGTCATGTTCCTGATGTGAAGGGAAAGGCTCTCAGCTTTTCCCCGTTGAGAATGATATTTGCTGTAGGCTTTTCATAGATGGTTTTTATGAAACTGAGGAATGTACCCTCTATCCC
>NW_023207690.1:0-531 GCF_002007445.2 Ailuropoda melanoleuca
AGTGGATGACTGGGGAGATAATCAGGATTTGGGGATTTGTTAAAGTGAACTTAAATGTCATCTGAAGAAGCACCTATGAGGGAAAGGGACTCCAGGCACTTTGAGACAACTGGTGATATCCAATCTGAGGCTGGTTTTTAAAATCCAGAACTAGTCTGGGGGTGTAAGGTGAGCAGCAAACCAGAAGGGCCATTATTAGGTGACAGTCGCACGGATGGATCCAGTGAGGCCCTTCCACCTTTGAGCTCATCACTGGAAGTAAAACACACTTGGGGATTGACTGAGCACTGTGATTGTCCCTGCTGCTCCTGAGGGGAGGCCTCCAGGGACAGTATGTGGCCAGAAAGAGAAGCATAATAAAACAAATGTAGAGTTTCCTGACAGTCTACTCCTTTTTATGTAACAGCTAAAGAGAATCCTTTGTGAAGCTCAAACTGTAAGAGAGTGCCATCAGGAATCCAAACTCCTGCACATCTCAGCCCTCTAAGAGGATACCAGTGTGAACCCCTTGACTGCTACAGAAAATACTGC
>NW_023207691.1:0-531 GCF_002007445.2 Ailuropoda melanoleuca
CCTTATATTTAAAAGGGAATAATAATTCCTGGGGGATTTTAGAAGAATTAGAGATAATAGGTGTCTGGCTTGGTGCCTGGGTGCTATTACTTTCAGGCAGCATTTTCCCTGGAGTGGAAAGTGGCAATTCATCCCATTCCTTTTGCTTTTACTTTATGTTCATTAAGCAACTTTCTGACACATAATTTGCTCCTCTGAGGCCATCACTCCAGGAGAGAGTGTTCTGAACGACCAGTGTGACTTATCCCTTAAGATATATTTCCCATACTAAATTGATAAATCGATGGAAGGATTAGAATTCTGGCTGGCAAATTAGGCACCTGCTAATTTGGTTACAGAAGTAACTTCCCCAAGTATGACCTATTCCAAGTGAACAGGTTCAATCATGTTTCAGGATCATCGAATTTGCGAACTTGGGTGGTAACAGACCCTCTGAGGTCTAGCCTAAGTGGGCAGCCGGTCTCACTCTGGAGCGCCTACCTGAAAAGGGACTATGGACTTGCCCATGCTGTAGGGGCTGGATGGGAACGC
>NW_023207692.1:0-2055 GCF_002007445.2 Ailuropoda melanoleuca
AAAATGAAGGGGGGGAATCAGAGGGTGAGATTAACCTTGAGACAGTATGGACTCTAGAAAACAAACTGAGGCTTTTAGAAGAGAGGGATTGGGGGAATGGGCTAGCCTGGTGACGGGTATTGAGGAGGGCACGTATTGCATGGAGCACTGGGTGTTATGCTCAAACAATGATTCATGGAACACTACATCAAAAACTATGCTGTACTGTATGGTGACTAACATAACATAATAAATAAAACAAAACCAAGGGCTGATTCTAAAAGGAAAAGAAAAAAGAAAGACAATAAAATTGAGCAACTCGGCCTAGAGTAATCAAAAAGAAAAGAGAAAGGACCTAAATAAATATCAGATATCAAGCTGGTGCAGTGTGTCATTCAAAGTTCTTATTTTGGGAGAAGTGGGCAAGATGGGCACAGAGCAGGGGACCTCGTATTACCTGGTGCTTCGAATTTAAATGGTATCTATCAAACCATTCTGAACGCACACAAATTCCACCTCGGATGTAAGAAGAATTATCTGGACCTCCAGAAACAGAAAAATTACTGTTTTTTGAAAGGTAGGAGGTGCTGAATTTTGAATCCTCAGCGGAAATATTGGAAGATAAATGGACGGGAGATGGAGCCTCCATAAGNTGACGGGAGATGGAACCTCCATAAGCTGGCGACTGGAAAGTGATATGCCACCAGCACAAAAAATCAGGGCCTTTGGAAACCTGCTCTAGTGAGAGACATTCCTTTCTGAAAAGTGCACAGGGATGAATAGGGCAGGATTGTAAGTGGATCATTAGGTCTCAGGATCCCAGGAGGCTCAGCAATAATGGGGGAGCCTGATCTGATGGAATGCCCAAGCAGTGTAGAGGGGAGACTTGGTATGGTCAGCAAGCCCAGAAGGCACTCTGAGCTCCAGTCACCATAAACCATTAGACAGACCGGTTGGGTGAGTGCCTTGGCTCGTCCTGAAAAGTACTGGAAAGTGGAGGCTGTTTAACATCCCAGTGGAGATAGAAAAGTGCTTGCATCCACAACAGGGCAACAGATCTCAGGGTGGTTCAGTCTGAAAGTACACTGGGGTGGCACCCAGCAGTCACCTGGGAGCTGCAGGAAAGGGTCCACGAGAAAGCCCACAGGTGCTCCCAAGTGCAAAGTCACAAAGCACAGAGACGATCACAGTTCCCTGGAACTCCCCCAGGAGAGTTGCAATGGCCAGGAATAGCTCGAGTCTGTAGAGTTTGGTATGCACAGAAGAGGATACTGCTTAACCTCAAGGATTTATTGAAGAAAGGGGACCTGGAACTTACAGCTGTAGGCCAGAGGTTCCCACATGGCCATATTTGCTCTGACCCACTAACAAGAAGCAGAAAGCCACCAGGGAACAAGAGGCACACAGAGAACCAACTGAAATGAAGCCAATGGCCCGAACAAGGGGTGNCGAAATGAAGCCGATGGCAAGAACAAGGGGTGGGGTACTTCCACCAAGGCAAACACAACTGAGAAGCTGAGCAGCAGGCCCCTCCCCCAGAAGGCAGACTGGAAGAACAGGTGAATGACAAGATTATTTCCCACAGGACTGTAAATCTCCAGCACCAGGAGAAAATAATATAGGGAGCTCCAGGTGTTCCCTCATGACTTGCTTTATACTTCAGGCTACAATTTTACATTTCCTTCTTAGTTTCTTATTCTTTTTTTTTTTTACCCACTTCAGATTTTTTTCTAAGGTGCATTTTCCTTGGGTCATGGTTGATATTTTGGACTCTGTCCATCCCTCAACCATCCCTCAACAGATGACAAGGAGGAGGAATTCTCAACAAGAAAAGAACTGGAGACAATGTACTCTCCATAGAACTAATGGATGTGAATAGAAACAAGATGTCAGAGACAGACATCAAGATGGCAATCAGGAAGTCAATAGCCAGTGTTGAAAAAAGCATTAATGATAATACAGAATCTCTAAGAGAAGAAATGAGATCTAATCAGGGCGAATATAAAAATGCTATGAATGAGATGCAGTCTAAACTGGAAACTCTAACACCAAGGGTAAATAAGGCATAAGAATGAG
>NW_023207693.1:0-531 GCF_002007445.2 Ailuropoda melanoleuca
TGGGGTTTGACCTTTTATTGTCTGGTGTTATTGCAGCGCTGACATCCAGGGGGCGGTGGAGAACGGCGTAAAAAACAGGAGAAATAAATAGGAGCAGGGTCCGTGCAGGGCTACGGGCTTCCGGGGACGCTGGGTCTTCAGCACTTCTAGCACTCTGCTACCAGAGCTGTGAATTCCTCCACACCGATCTTGCCATCGCCATCCTTGTCTCCTGCAAGTAGAAGGTCCTTGGTCTCCTTGTCAGACAGCGCCCGCCCATCTTTGCAGAAACCTTTCAAGATTAACTTGACCTCGCCCTCCTCCATGAAGCCACTGCGGTCCGCGTCTAGGATATGGAAGACCTTCGTGACCTCTTCCTTGCTCCGTTTCTTCAGTCCGAGCTCTGCAAAGAACTTCTTGTGGTTGAAGGTGTCCTTGCAGGCTGCAATGGCCTTGCAGATGTCGGCAGCGGGGATAAGATCGGTCATGGACATCTTGGATGGTGGGGGAGCTTCGGCGGGCGCTGCGAATGCTGTAGGACAAGCGGTGACC
>NW_023207694.1:0-783 GCF_002007445.2 Ailuropoda melanoleuca
AATAATTATTTTGCACAGAAAAAAACTTCAAATACTTTTTCAGAAAGCAACCATCTTTTCTTTCTCCACTCCCCTGCCTTCAAAACAAACTTTGCAACTTTGGAGTGAGTTAAATAATCAGGAATCTAGCCCCAAATTAAGTTTTCAATGACATGAAACACATCCTTNATGAAACACATCCTTTGCTCCTTTAAAAAAAACAACCATTCTATATGTAGTACAGTAATATCTTCTTTTAGAAATTACTTTGGCAACTTAATCCCTAATTCAGGGCATCAATACAAGTGATTTACAGAAAAGTTCTTCGGCAAAATATTTCGGACAAGATATGTATGAGATGCTGACATCTGGGTAATACACTTTATTTGAAAGGCATGATGGTTTTCAAACACTGTAGCATAATCTCACTTAAGGCCAGAGTTTCTCTGTTCCCAAATCCCTCATATTCTGTTTGAGGGGAGCTCTGAAAGGCTGTGTCGTCTCCTGTGCCCACAATGGTAGGAGGACTCTGATGCAATTTGCTCTCCAAATTTCAAATGAGGGGTCAGAGCCAAGGGCCAGGACATCAGGAAAAGTCTCTGCACTCAAAGCAGTTTCAGAGTTTTACATTTCCCAAAGGATGATAGAGCTAACTCTACAACATGCCAAAGTCTTCCAGATCCTGTCAGTTGCTTTAAATTATGGCTATACTGGCTATGGAACCCTCAAGCTTTAATCTCCACATACCTGTATTAAATCCTGTAGCTCCTCTTCGGTTCTGGCATCTGTAATCTCTTCACAGGG
>NW_023207695.1:0-531 GCF_002007445.2 Ailuropoda melanoleuca
GAGAGAGAGAGTGAGAGAGCATAAGCAGGGGGAGTGGCAGAGGCAGAGGGAGAAGCAGGCTTCCCCACGGAGCAGGGAGCCTGATGTAGGACTTGATCCCAGAACCCTGGGATCATGACCTGAGCCGAAGGCAGACACTTGACCATCTGAGCCACCCAGGCACCCCTGAACAACGTCTCTTAAGTGCAATATGACCCCACACACACCAAGAGGATAAGAACCATTTTTTAGTAAAAGAGAGAGACTAAAGTGAATGTCCATGTGCTGGCCACCATAGACGGCAGAGCAATAATGTCTCTTAGGGGCCAATGAAATGTTCTCAAAGACTGTACCTTGATTTTACAAACTTCTTTTGATTTCATTCTGTATCTTTCTGGCTTCTGATTGGATTTTGCCAGTCTTTCATATTAGATATTGATGTTTTAGTTAGGAATATAGTTTCTCCCCATCTTCCCTACAAGCAAATTAACATCCTGATATTAAATTACTATATAATGAGTTTAGTTAGTGTTGCTTAGTATCCAAGTGCCT
>NW_023207696.1:0-531 GCF_002007445.2 Ailuropoda melanoleuca
TATTTTTGGTCAGGCTTTGGCTACAGACCTGCAGCAATGTGCCCTTAAGGCCAGCACCCTGCTGCGATATGTAGATGATCTCCTCCTCTGCAGCCCCTCCCTCTCCTTATCCCAGGAAGATAACTCCACCCTACTCAATTTCCTAGGTGCCAAAGGGTATTGGGTCATCCCTTCTAAAGCCCAACTGTGTACCCCCTCAGTTATGTACCTAGGTATCTTCTTGACTCCCACTCCAAGTCCCTCACCGGGGACTGCATCCGCCTCCTCTGGGAACTCCAGCCCCCCCAAACCGCAGACGAGATACTCTCCTTTCTCGGACTTGTAGGTTTTTTTAGACACTGGATTCTGAATTTCTCAATCCTGGCCCAGCCTCTATACCAGGTGGCAAAGGAGACCCCCCAGAGCCCCCTCACTGACCCCACCTCAGTTCGGCATGTATTCTCCAAACTACGGGACTGCCTCACTGCTGGGCCAGTCTTGGCGCTGCCTGACCTCTCTAAACCCTTCCATCTTTTCACCGATGAGCGCTCC
>NW_023207698.1:0-531 GCF_002007445.2 Ailuropoda melanoleuca
GTGAAATCCTTCACTGAGAGAGACTATCCTCCATTTTAACATCAAATCCATCCATGTTTGCTCTCTGGCTTGTCAGGACCCCTTTTAGTCCCCCAGCTTACTCCTGGTCCCAACCGTATGACGTCAGCTGAGACAGCCATGTGCCTCTGGGACTGGCGCCCAGGCAGGCAGGCACCTCACCCCACTGGGCCGCAGATCCCATTCCTGAGGAAGGTGACAGTGGGACTGAGAGCAAATCAATCGATCTCTGCCTTTAGTGGCGGTCACACTTGGGAGCTGTTGATGACCTTTTTCTATTGCGATAATGCTGGCCTGCAGGCAGACCCCAACACGTAACAGACAGGAGGCGAGAAGCAGAGGGAGGACAGACCTGGAGGGTGTCATGATTTCCCTTCCCATCCTCGGGCTCCTGAGGCTCAGCCCCCCCGGGGGACGGCTCAGCAGTTTCCTGACCTGTGCTTCCCGATAGCCTTACAAAAAGCAACGCTTCGGCCTTCAAACACCATCTTTATCTCTGCCTTATCCGTCGAC
>NW_023207699.1:0-531 GCF_002007445.2 Ailuropoda melanoleuca
GTGGTTGAGCATAGCTGGGGGCTCAGACCGTATGTTTGAGCATGCAATGCAGAACATTTCGAAGGTGACACAGAAATTGTTCACTAAGGTAATCTTTAGGGAGTGGGAATGGAGCCAGGGAAATGGGAAGTAGGACACAGATCTTGTAAACTCTTCAAAGTTCCTCAAATAATCCCTCGAACCACAAAGGCATTAGTATACTCTGTTAAGTCCAGATTTTATAAATCCTCATCAAACATGCCTTCCTTCAGAAGTCCTCATTCTCTGGCTCTCAGCTACCAGGCTTCTCTTCTTTCACCATATATTAAGTCAGGGTCCCAGATGGACATAGAATTTAACCCAGATGTTTCAAATGGAGACTAAACTTTAATGAAGGGACTCCTAGAAATGTGGGTAGAAATAAGGGAGAAAAGAGCAGTGTTGAAACACCCAGAGCTGAGAGCTAGGGGAAGCCCTGCAGCTGGAGGGACAGGAGAGGAAATTGTGGCTGTGAATCCCCAGCTAAGAGTTAGAACTGAGAGTTGTAATCTT
>NW_023207700.1:0-532 GCF_002007445.2 Ailuropoda melanoleuca
CTGTGTTCCCTCTCTCGCTGGCTGTCTATCTCTGTCACATAAATAAATAAAATCTTTAAAAAAAAAAAAGAATAACGACAAAGAGAATACAGGTAATGTGATTTGAGTTGAAGATGAGGCCAATTCGAGGTTGAAGGAAGGTTTTCTAATGAAAACCTACCTACAATCCCATTAACATGCCTTTGCAAAATTAAGAGTTTACTCCAGTTAGTACTAGATATTTTTACTTCATGTCTTGGATTCACCGGAGAATTTCAGGTAACACCTCAGTTTTATTTTTCTCTAGTACGTGAATCCTGTGTTGGGCCAACTTGATTTGCTATGTTTCGTGAGCGTACTTGTTTTCGGTCATACCAGAACTTGGCAAAGTTTGGTTTAAAGCTACAGCAAAAACCCTCCTCAGTTAAAATAGGAAAGCTAGCTTAAAGGATGTTCATCAGCAGTTGTATTTTTGGCTATGTGGCACAGCAAAATGTTTAGGAAAACATACTTAGTGATTTTAAATCTGAAATTTATAATTAACTTTTTTTTT
>NW_023207701.1:0-532 GCF_002007445.2 Ailuropoda melanoleuca
AAAAAAAAAATAAAATAAATAAAAGAAGTATCTGACATAGCATCTGGAAAAATTCATTTAAATCACAAAGTAAAAGCAATTTAAAAATGTATGCATTTAATAAGATGAAATTAAGTTTGAAATCTGTATTTAATCTGAAAATAAGTTAACTATTATTGTATCTTTAAGAACCAGTAAGCTACCAACATGCTTTCACATGCATTTTCAAATAGTAGTTTTTAGCTCTGCTGGGCTTTAAGGAACACCAATGATCACTAATGGGCATAGAACCTCTCCCTATTGTTAGGGGATCTTATGGAACAAATAATTTCTAATGGCTTTGATTAAGGAAGCTAATTTTTTGTTATTTATAGGTCTACTGCATGAGAATTCATTCAGTCATCATTTGAGTTTTCACAAAGTATGTATTTCTCAAATTATATTCTAAATGGGATTGTTAACTTTTTTTTTTCAAAAGAAAATGAATAGAGGGGCGCCTGGGTGGCACAGCGGTTAAGCATCTGCCTTCGGCTCAGGGCGTGATCCCGGCATT
>NW_023207702.1:0-532 GCF_002007445.2 Ailuropoda melanoleuca
AAAAAAAAATTTAAAGATTAAACAAAAAAATTTTTTTAAGATTTATTATTTGACAGAGAGAGAGGGAGCACACAAGCAGGGGGAGCAGCAGACAGAGAGGGAGAAGCAGGCTCCCCACTGACAGGGAGTCCAATGTGGGACTCAGCCCCAGGACCCTGGGATCATGACCTGAGCCAAAGGCAGATGCTTAACTGACTGAGCCATCCAGGTGTCCCCTTAAAAATATTTTTTTTAGAGAGAAAGAGTATGCGTATGCACGTGAATGTGAGTAGGGGGCTGCAGAGGGAGAGGGGGAGAGAGAATGAGAAGCAGGTTCCATGCGCAGTGTGGAGTGCCACTCGGGGCTCGATCCCACAACCCCAAGACCATGACCTGAGCCAAAATCAAGAGTTAGACACCCAACTGACTGGGCCACCCAGGCCCACTTTATTTTTTTATTTATTTTTATTTTTTATTTTTTGTTTTTTTTTAAAGATTTTATTTATTTATTTGACAGAGAGAGAGAGAGAGACAGCCAGTGAGAGAGGGAACA
>NW_023207703.1:0-16354 GCF_002007445.2 Ailuropoda melanoleuca
ATAAGTCAAGCAGAGAAAGACAATTATCATATGGTTTCTCTCATCTATGGAACATAAGACCTAGGAAGATCGGTAGGGGAAGAAAGGGATAAAGAAAGGGAGGGTAATCAGAAGGAGGAATGAAACATGAGAGACTATGGACTATGAGAAAGAACCTGGGGGCCTCAGAGGGGAGGGGTCTGGGGGAATGGGATAGACTGGTGATCGGTAGTAAGGAGGGCACGTATTGCATGGTGCACTGGGTGTTATACGCAAGTAATGAATCATCGAACTTTACNAAGTAATGAATCATCGAACTTTACATCGGAAACTGGGATGTACTGTATGGTGACTAACATAATGTAATAGAAAATCATTAAAAAAAAAAAAAGAAGCGGTTGCTCTGCACATTTTTTTAGATCAGAACTTCTCAAAAGCACTCTCCCTGGACCCCCTTCCTCCACCTAGATTTGTCTTCCTAAGAGTGTGGTTTACCGGTAACTTCAGGACGATGCTGACGTACAACACACCAAACCCTTGAAACAAAGGATTTCAAGAACCAAAGCCTTGCAATTAGGCTGAATGGAAACATGTAAAGGGTAGCATCTGCAACCTCACATTTCAGGGTGTTACCCACCGCTGACCCCGGGCCCCCAGGAAGGGCTCAGGATGATGGCCCCTTTCTCATGTCGAGTGAGGTCATGGTGGACTGGGAACAAACAGCTCAATCTGCACAGTGAAGACTGAGCCCAGTGACCACACCCACCCAGTCTCCCCAGAGGAGCTGGGAGAAGAGGGACACGACAGATGGCCTCCATGGGACCCACACGTGCAGAGAGGGGGACAAAGGAGAGAAGCAATTGAAGAACTTCCATGAATATAAACCCCCTTTCGCATTTTCTGGAAAGGCCGTAACAAGGACTTATTTCTGGATGAGGGTTGATGTTTCCCTGCAAGACCAGGGGTCCCAGGGCCACGCAGGTGAGAGTCTTGTGAGGTCGTCGGTGCAGACAGGATGCCCATTGACACCTGTTCCAGTGTCCCCTGTCCACAGGGGATATTATGTTATAATCTATACTTCTCTGATAAGAGAAAAGGAATCATGTTCCAATATGCATTTATTTTATGGCTTGTGCAGGGGAACCTTCTCTCTCAGGCCAAGTGGTCATTTATGTTCCCTCATGTGAGAGGCACCATCCAAGTCTTTTTATATCATTGTCTGTTGGAGTTTTCTCTTTCAAAGGTCTTTACTCATTATGGGTCCTAAATTTTTTTTAAAGATTTTATTTATTTGAGAGAGAGAGAGAGAGAGAGAGAGAGAGAGAGCATGAGTGGGGAGAAGCAGGCTCGATCCCAAGACCCTGACATCAAGACCTGGGCCAAGACCTGGGCCAAAGGCGGATGCCTAACCGACTGAGCCACCCAGGAGCCCCAAGGGTACTAAATTTTTAATGTAAATATTGAATACATGGTGCCATCATGCCATTGCTCTGTTCTTTGCCTATTGCTTGTGCAGTATTCTAACTAGATATATGAATCCTTCCTGTTCTCTCCTTGGGGTCCTGCTCTGAGGTAGAAGGCCACATTCATGGATACATGAACACAGGTGTATTGAGAACCCGGCCTATGGACTGAAGGACAAAAATGAGAAACGCAGACATGGCAGAAGGGAAGACTCGCAGACTCACCGGGGCACGGCTGAGGCAGGAATGAGAAAGCTGTGGGCACTGGTCACTCACTCACAGTCTTGCAGTCCCCACATCCTGCCGAAGCTGTTCTGGGGCTGAGGATTCAGCGGGAGGGAAGCAAGGCAGACAGGACTTGCTCTGGCGGGATTCAGTCTGGTGTAGGGAGGAAAAGCATTCAACCCTCTTGAGGTCTCTGGCTTGGCCTGAGAATTAGCAGGAGAAAAATGCGCAAGTTCATTTAATGTAAGTTTTCCATATCATGGGAGCCCCGATAAGAACAAAGACTCAGAGAAATGGCAAAACTGAGATGTTTCACGCTAGTGTGAATCAAGAGGAAACGGTGGGAAAGTGCCCAAAATACCTGGGTGGGAGTTACTGTAACAAGATCTCATAACTCTCTTGGCCTGGACTCCCATCCCCTTGGCAAGGCCATTTCCTTTCTCTTGGGGCAGGGATGGTACCTTTCCCCAGGTCTGTCTCTTACTCTCAGGAAGAAAAAGGGAGATAAGGATGTTCTTGTACCTGCTGATTTCCAAGTGTCTTTCAAATAACCTTAGGCCAAAGTGGGCAGGTGGGGCAGATGGGGTGGATGGGGTTGATGGAGACCAGGGTGGGTGAGGCGGGTGGGGCGGATAGAGAGAATGGAAGGGGGGGCATTCCTACAGGCAGCAGTCATTTCGTCTTTGTCACCATCTCTACCTGTGTATCAACAGCACCTGGGGAGTCTGAGCTTGTGTGGCACCTACAGGAGAGAAGACGCCCCCCACCATCCAGGCCCAGGGTGCTGGAGGCCAATGCCAAAGCACACAGGGCCCGGGGGGCAGTGGGGGGAGGGTGCTTGCTGAGCTGCTTCCTCCGGTCTTTGAGGTGCTCACCCCACTTGGACTTGAGGTCAGGGGTCTCCACTAAGAGCCTCCCCTTCCTCCAGGATACAAGCACTTGTGGCCCTCCAAATGCCATGTTCTCTCTCGATCTAACTGCAGTAGACGCTGTCTGTGTTCTACCAGCATTTCCAGCTGTCCACCTATCGCTCCTACGCACCTGAGCTCCAGGTCTTTAGCTCCCAACATCCAGCTTCTGAATATTTGACGGAGGGCTGCCCTCTGACCACACGAACCGCCTTCCCCTGAGCTCCTGGAGGATGGAATTGTCTGGGGATTACAACACTTAACGGGTCATTGACAGGAAAGGGTATGAACCCGAACGCCCTTGCCGCTAGATAGGGACACCTGTGAGCTGTGACCTGCAGTCTCCAGAACTCCTCCAGGAGATGGAGCCCAAGTCACCCCCCCTCAGGCCCACCCCCCAATCTGCCTCCCCCTCCCATACCAGGTCTCCCAGGGAATATGCCCTTTTTATGCCTTTCAAAAATTCCTCATATCAGAGTCTGCTACTGAAACGCAGACTAAGACACCACCCACATTCACTTACCAGTATCCGAATTCTCTTCCCCAAAAGTTAACAGAGTGAGCAGATAGTGGTGATGGGAAATTCCAGACAGCCTAGGCGAACAAAGCTGTGACACCATAAATCCCAAAGAAGACGCCCAAATACGTCCTGTGGACCAAGGAAAGGGTTCCAGTTAGAAAAACAGAAAAAGGAGGTCGCAAGACAAAGTGTATGGTGTGACTCCATTTTCCAGGGGGGAGAAACCATGTGTACAGGACTGTGTGGTAAAGAACTTAACCTTGCCCAAAGAGAGGCCTGGCCTTGCCCTCAGCTCCTCAGGGGGGACGGCTAAGCTCAGCGATTCCTTTGTTTGCCTGGGGCAAAGTCTGCGACTCGGGGTGGAGGACTCGAGGCACCCTCCAGAGGGGCTGGAGACAGATCAGGCCAAGAGCAGCAAATGATGGAGCCCCAGGAAAGACTGTGGACGCTGAGCTCCAGTGAGGACACGTGGATGCCAGGAAGGAGCGCTGTCCGCAGACAGCCGCGAGCTCCGAGTCTGGACTCTGCCCTGCGTGGCTTCTTGGGTTATGTTGACCTGTATTCCTTTGCTGGAATAAACAAAGCCATGAGTACGCCGCTCTCAGTGAGCTCTGAGCGGCCCACAGGGGACCCTGCACTTGCAGGTGTGCACATGGGCTGTTCTCTCCAACCCTGCAATAATGTTAACTCCATGGACATAGCTGCATTTGTGAGACAGGAAAATCATCCAGCAACATGCTGACACTAGGCTTCTCTGGGGTGCAGCACCCCATATACGTGTGTCTCCTCTCCTTGCATGCGTTTGTACGTAAACACCTGCAACAGTCCTGCTCTGATACTCACCTGGTTGCGGGCTTACAAGAAGCAGGAGACCACTTACCATTGTGGGCTCGGCTGGGACACTGTGGTTTCCTCCTAAACCTGTTCTACCAGCTGTTCACACTGTCCCTTTTGAATAGCTTGTTGGAGACTATGTAAATCAACTACCAGTTCAGGTGGCTGTTCACACTCTCCCCATTGCATAGCTTGTTGGAGACTATGTAAACCAACTACCTGTTTGTGCGGCTGTTCACACTCTCCCCATTGCACAGCTTGTTGGAGACTATGTAAACCGACTACCTGTTCGTGTGGCTGTTCACACTCTCCCCATTACACAGCCTGTTGGAGACTATGTAAACTGACGACCTGTTTGTGCGGCTGTTCACACTCTCCCTATTGCACAGCCTGTTGGAGACTATGTAACCAACTACCTGTTCGTGCAGCTGTTCACACTCTCCTTATTGCATAGCCTGTTGGAGACTATGTAACCAACTACCTGTTTGTGCAGCTGTTCACACTCTCCTTATTGCACAGCTTGTTTCAGACTATGTAAACCAACTACCTGTTTGTGCAGCTGTTTACACTCTCCCTATTGCACAACCTGTTGGAGACTATGTAACAAACTACCTGTTCGTGCAGCTGTTCACACTCTCCTTATTGCATAGCTTGTTTCAGACTATGTAAACCAACTATCTGTTCATGTAAAAGGAAATAACGTTCTTTCTATAAAGACCAAGATACATGAGTTGGAGAATCAAAATAAAGCCAAGTTGAATTGCTTTAACACCAGATTTCGAATTTTGTATAGGCAAGATAACTCTTAAATAGAAAATAATTTTTGAATATTTGGAAGAATTCTGGTCTTAGATTTCTTTACAAAGTCACTCGATTTCTCAGTCCACTTCAGAAAAATACTGAAACTGCGCATCTTAAGAAGATGAATTAAGGATGTGGTTTTGACCAAAAATGGAGACTAAAAACCCAGTTCTCAGACTGGTGCCTGCTCGGAGTCTTCGTCCCTGTATAGAAACATCCAGAGGAAGAAAGGAGTTAAGAAGGCAGAGGAGTAGGGGACCCCTTTGTCAGCCAGTCCCCTGAGTCAAGTTGGATAGGTACCAGACCATCCTGAACATCCACGGAATCAGCATGAGACACAGGAAGATACATCTGGATGTCTACAAATGAACATCTCCAGTGCTGAGTATTGAGGTACGAAGCGGGAAGCTGTGAAACTGCGCACAGATATTAGAAGATAAATGGAAGGGGGAGGGAGCCACCGCATTTGGGCGGTGGGAAGTGGTAGCCACCTGCACAGGGGAGCAGGCGGAATCATGGACCAGCACCCGTGAAAGAGCAGACTGAGACTGTGAGCCGGGGAACACACGCCACAAGACTGAAACGGAGCTCCGGTGCGCTCACTGAAACCAGACTGCGACCAGGAGCTCCAGACCACGTGGGGGTGGCTGGCGGTGTTAGAAACACAAAGGACAGAGACACACTGGCCCTGGAAGTGAGGGCTGGGATGCCGGGTGTGGGGTGCACATCCCGGGACGCTGCAGGATTGAGCAGCACCAACAGAAACAGAGTTAAAGTGGCCAGAACATCATTGGAGAAGGTCCGCGATCCCTCTGTTCTGAGACAGAGGCTGACATTCAGCTACTGCTGCTCTGATTTTCAGAAGACGCACAGCAAACCGCCAGGCCCCATCCCCATTCCCCCTCACAGGGGACACAGAGACTGTACCCAAACAGGGTTGCCTGAGTATTGGCACGGCAGTCCCCTCCCCCAGAAGGCAGCCTGAAAAATCAAGAAACCCACATCCCTAAGATCCCTATAAAACAAGGGTGCACGGCCTGGGGCCCGGTCAATAATATGGGCTCTGGACAACCCCGCAACCTCTCCTCATGAATGACGAGAAGGAGAAGTCCACCCCCAGCAAAGAAAAGACAAGGAGTCTGTGGCCTCTGCCACAGAACTAATGGATATGGATATAACCAAATTATCAGAAATGGAATTCAGAGTAACAACGGTCAAGATGATGTGTAGACTTGAAAAAAGTATTAACGAAAATGTTAATGAGAATATAGAGTCTTTAAGGGCGGAAATGAGAGCGAATCTGGTAGAAATTAAAAATTCTATGAGCCAAATGCAATCAAAACTAGAGACTCTGACAGCCAGGATGAATGAGGCATAAGAAGGTACTGGCGAATTTTAGGATGGGTTAGTAGAAGAGGAAGCTAAAATAGAATATTGACTCAAAAAAATCCATGCCCACGAATGTAGGTTACCAGAGATCACTGACTCAATGAAACGTTCCAACATCAGAATCATCAGCATCCCTGAGGGGGTGGAATAAACAGAGGTAGAGAAGAGATATTTGAACAAATTGTAGCTGAAAACTTCCCTAATCTAGCAAAGGAAACAAGCATTCGTGTCCAAAGGGCAGAGAAGACACCTCCTAATCTCAACCACGACAAACCTACACCACGTCACATCATAGTGCAATTCGCAAATATTAGACCCAAGGATACAGTATTGAAAGCGGCCAGGGCAAAGAAATTTTTCATATACCAAGGCAAAGGTATCAGAATTACGTCAGACCTGTCTACACAGACCTGGAACGAGAGAAAGGGTTGGCAGGGGGCATTTTTAAAGCTCTTTCAGAGAAAAACATGCAGCAAGAGATCCTTTATCCAGCAAGGCTGTCATTCAGAATTGATGGAGAAATAAAGACCTTCCAGAATCGCCAGTCATTGACCAATTTCATAACCATAAAACCAGCCCTACAGGAGATATTAAGGGGGGGTTCTATAAAAGTAAAAAGGGCCCAAGAGTGATACAGAACAGAAAGTTACAACCAATACAAACAAAGACTTTACTGGCAACATGTCATCATTAAAATCATATCTCTCATTAATTAGTCTCAATGTAAATGACCTAAATGCCCCCTATAAAATGCCACAGGGTTGCAGATTGGATAAAAATACATGACCCACCCATTTGCTGTCTACAAGAGACTCATTTTGAACCTAAAGGTACATTCAGACTGAAAGTAAAGGGATGGAGTACCATCTTTCATGCCAATGGACCTCAAAAGAAAGCTGGGGTAGCAATTCTTATATCAGATAGATTGGATTTTAAACTAAAGACTATAGTTAGAGATACAGAAGGGCATTATATTATTCTTAAAGGATGTATCCAACAAGTGGATATGACAATTATAAATATATATGCCCCCAACAGGGGAGCAGCAAGATACACAAGCCAACTCTTAACCAGAATAAAGACACATATGGATAAAAATATGTTAATAGTAGGGGACCTCAACACTCCACTATCAGCAATAGACAGAGCACCCATGCAGAAAATTGACAAAGAAACAAGGGCTTTGAATGCCATACTCGATGACTTGGACCTCATAGATATATATAGAACACTATACCACAGAACCAAAGAATACTCATTTTATTCTAATGCTCATGGAACATTCTCAAGAATAGACCATGTACTGGGACACAAAACATGTCTTAACCAATACCAAAAGATTGAAATTATCCCCTGCATATTCTCAGACCACAACGCTCTGAAATTGGAACTCAATCACAAGGAAAAACCTAGAAGAAACTCAAACACTTGGAGACTAAGGACCATCCTGCTCAAGAATGACTCGATAAACCAGGAAATCAAAAATCAATTTAAACAATTTATGGAGACCAACGAGAATGAAAACACAACGGTCCAAAACCTATGGAATACTGCAAAGTCAGTCCTAAGGGGGAAATACATAGCCATCCAAGCCTCACTCAAAAGAACAGAAAAATCTAAAATCCAATTTTTATATTCTCACCTCAAGAAGCTGGAACAGCAACAGAGGGACAGGCCTAATCCACACACAAGAAAGCAGTTGACCAAGATTAGAGCAGAAATCAATGAATTAGAAACTAGGAGTACAGTAGACCAGATCAACAGAACTAGAAGCTGGTTCTTTGAAAGAATTAGTAAAATTGACAGACCTCTGGCAAGACTTATCCAAAAGAATAGAGAAAGGACCCAAATTAATAAAATTATGAATGAAAAAGGAGAGGTCACAACCAACACCAATGAAATTGGAAGGATTATTAGACACTTTTATAAACAGCTTTATGCCAGTAAATAAAGCAATCTGGAAGAGATGGAGGACTTCCTGGAAACCTAGAAACTACCAAGACTGAAACAGGAAGAAATTGATTTTTTAAACAGGCCCATTAATTATGAAGAGATTGAAACAGTGATAAAAAACGGTCCAAAAAACAAAACTCCAGGCCCGGACGGTTTTTCTGGGGAATTCTACCAAACATTCAAAGAAGAAATAATACCTATTCTCCTAAAGCTATTTCAAAAAATAGAAACAGAAGGAAAGCTACCAAACTCATTCTATGAGGCTAATATTACCTTGATCCCCAAACCCGGCAAAGACCCCCTCAAAAAGGAGAATTACAGACCGATTTTCCTAACGAATATGGACGCCAAAATTCTCAACAAGATCCTGGCTAATAGAATCCAACAGTACATTAAAAAGATTATCCATCATGACCAAGTGGGATTCATACCTGGTTGGTAAGCGTGGTTCAACATTCACAAATCGATCAGTGTCTTAGATTTTATCTGGAAGGAAAAAGACAAAAATCATATGATCCTCTCAGTTGATGCAGAAAAAGCATTTGACAAAATACAGCATCCTTTCCTGATTAAAACCCTTCAGAGTGTAGGAATAGAGGGTACATTTCTCAATCTCATAAAAGCCATCTATGAAAAGCCTACTGCAAGCATTATTCTCAATGGGGAAAAGCTGGAAGCCTTTCCCTTAAGATCAGGAACACGACAAGGATGCCCACTCTCGCCACTATTATTCAACATAGTACTAGAAGTCCTTGCAACAGCAATCAGAAGACAAAAAGGGATCAAAGGTATCCAAATCGGCAAAGAAGAAGTCAAACTGTCTCTCTTCCCAGATGACATGATACTCTATATGGATAACCCAAAAGAATCCACTCCCAAACTATTAGAAGTTATAGAGCAATTCAGGAATGTGGCAGGATACAAAATCAATGCTCAGAAATCAGTTGCATTTCTGTACACGAATAACGAGACTGAAGAGAAATTAGGGAATCCACCCCATTTACAATAGCACCAAAAATTATACGTTACCTTGGAATTAGCTTAAGCAGAGACGTAAAGGATCTATATTCTAGAAACTACAAATCACTCTTGAAAGACATTGAAGAAGACACAAAAAAATGGAAAAATATTCCATGCTCATGGATCGGAAGAATTAATATAGTTAAAATGTCCATGCTACCAAGAGCAATCTACACTTTCAATGCTATCCCGATCAAAACACCAATGACATTTTTCAAAGAACTGGAACAAACAGCCCTTAAATTTGTATGGAANAAAGAACTGGAACAAATAGTCCTTAAATTTGTATGGAACCAGAAAAGGCCCCGAATCTCCAAGGAACTGTTGAAAAGGAAAAACAAAGCTGGGGGCATCACAATGCCGGATTTCGAGCTGTACTACAAAGCTGTGATCACAAAGACAGCATGGTACTGGCACAAAAACAGACACATGGACCAATGGAACAGAATAGAGAACCCAGAAATGGACCCTCGGCTCTTTGGGCAACTAATCTTTGACAAAGCAGGAAAACATCCAGTGGACAAAAACACAGTCTCTTCAATAAATGGTGCTAGGAAAATTGGCCAGCTACATGCAAAAGAATGAAACTTGACACTCTCTCACACCATACACAAAGATATACTCCAAATGGATGAAAGACCTTGATGTGAGACAGGAATCCATCAAAATCCTAGAGGAGAGCATACGCAGCAACCTCTATGATATCAGCCACAGCAACCTTTTTCATGACACATCTCCAAAGGAAGAGAAATAAAAGATAAAATGAACTTGTGGGACTTCATCAAGATAAAAAGCTTCTGCACAGCCAAGGAAATAGTCAAAGAAACTAAGAGGCATCCCAGGGAATGGGAGAATATATTTGCAAATGATACTACAGATAAAAGACTGGTATCTAAGATCTACAAAGAACTCTTTTTTTTTGAAGAATATTTAACTTTTCTTAAAAAAATCTTAACCATGAGAGAAAGAAAATAAGAGTATACATTATTTTAACAGGAAAACAGTCATTTCCATCTCTGTATTTTATATATATATGTGTGTATATGTATATATACATATATATATATGTATATATACATATACACCTAGCACAGTGTGTCTATTCTATCCGTCCGCGGGGAGGGGGGTAGCATGGGGTGAGTGACCCATGCTGCCGTGGCCTCTGGTGATGGTCCTGGGTTAATGTGGGGACTCTAGCATTCACACCCCTTGCCCCACCTCCTGGGCCTGGTTTTTAGGGCCATACCGGAAACACTGGTTTTTCTCTAGGTAGAGGGTGGGGAAGGGTGGACAGAGGTAGGGTCAGGAACTCCCGGAAGAGGACAATTCCTAGGAGTGGGGAGAAGCTCTCTGCTCGGGCCACAGAGACTGGGCTCTGAAGCCACGTGGGCTGGGACACCCTCCCGCTCACGGGGACCAGGGCGTTCAGGTCTGGCTCGCCCCTCAGGGCCTGACCCAGGAGCTGGCCTGTTAACCAGGAGATGCGAGCTGTCCCTCTGGGCCTGCCTCCGGCCCCCGAGGAACAGAAACAAAACAGGTCAAATTTATTTACAAAGCAAGACGCACATACAGCACGTATGTATTTATAGGAAACTATAAATAGTTTCTACGAGGGGAGAAGCAGGGTGCCCACCTCAGTCCCGGGGTCCGGCAAGAGGGGAAGGAGGAAGAAAGTGCATTTACACAGAGACTCCTCCTTTCACCTGTGTGTCTGCGGGGGGGGCTTTCAGATGCAGTCAGCATGCTCAGGAGAGCCCTTGTGGGGCCGCTGGAGGGAGGAGGAGACACTGACACTTGACCGGGACCTGAGAAGACCAAGCGACATGCGGGGCACCCCCAGGGGTCTCAGCTAGACCCGTTCTCTACGGCCTCCACCGCGGGAAGGAGGTCTGGGCTCCCACTGCCCTGAGCCCCTGCCTTGGGCCGGTCCCCAGAGCACTAGCGGGCGGTTAGAGTCCTGGGGACGAGGGTGCGGGTGCCATGCTGTCTTCTGGGGGAGCCATCCTCCAAGCACAGCCCTGGCTGGTGGCCGTCCCTGGAGTCGCATGCCAGGGCTTCCCTGGCCGGAGGTGACAGGGAGCCGTCTGTCCATCTAGCCACCTCTGTGTGGAAACCTCCCACGGGTGTGGTGCCACCCAACGCCTCTCCCGTGAGGGACCTGAGCAGCTCTCTGTGGGCCAGCTCCATGTCCTTGAGCCTGCTGAGCTTGCCTGAGAGCTGTTCGATGGTGCGGAAGATGTTGCCCACATCCCTGAGGGCCAGGCTGGGCAGGGAGTGGCGAGGGCACCTGTGACCTCCACTGGGTCCCCAAAGCCGCCAGTCAGGGAGGCTCTCGGACTGGGAGGGCTCAGTGCTGGAGTCCGGGGGTCTGGCGGGCATGCTGACATAGAAGCAGTTCCCTTTTCTCACGACTTTGTAACTTCCTGCTGCCTCGGTGCTTAGAGCCTCTTCCTCTGGGTTCCTGTCCAGCTCGGAGACTCCCAGATCCCGGAATTCCTGGCCCGTGGGGGCAGCTATTCCAGAGAACAGAGAGCCACGTCCTCCTGCTCTGGCCCTTCACCCCCGGGGAGGGGGCCGTGCCCTGGGGCGCTCGGGTCCCCGGGGCATCATCTGCTGCTCCCGAGAGAAGGCACAGGCATCAGGCCGTCGTCAGGCTCCCTGGCGGGCTGCGCTTCAGGACGGCGACTGGGCAGCAGGCCATACAGAAACAGGTGCTGCAGGCTCTCCACGTCTTCCAGGGCTGAGTCGGGGAGCCCTTCCATGAACAGAGGACCGGGGAGGGGAAGGAGGATGGGGTCTCTCGTCCGGCCTCCCCTGTTCTCTCCATCCAGGGATGCGGAGGGGTGTGGCAGGGCACCCAGCTCCCCTTCGATGCTGCCTTCCTGCTCGGGATCGTCTAGGAGGCCCACGTGCTTCCCCTCAACCCTCTGCTGGGGCCCAGTGCCTGCTCTGGGCAGCTCCCCGGGCTCTGGTTCACTGTGGAACACTTCTGAGCCATCCAGCCGGACCCTGCTGGGGGTGGGGCTCTGCTGTGCTGGCTCCCGGGCGCCCAGGGGCAAGGGATGGGCGAGCACTGGGGCAGCTCCCGGGCACCCAGTGGTGTTCCGCACAGCCTCGTACAAGAGCTCCATCCACGTATTCTTGTCTGACGACGTCGGTGCCACCAGCTCGTAGATCTGGGGAGGGCCCAGCTCCAAAGTGCAGATGATGAAGAAGGCTCATTTGTCTGTGGCCACGGAGTGGATGAGCATGGCGTTGAGCTTGAGGACAGGGCTGAAGGTCTGCTTGCTGTCCGCGGAGCCTGCAGCCATCTTGCTGTGACACTTGAGCAGCAGCTTCTCATCCTGCTTCTGCAGCAGCACCAGGAGATCCTCCAGCAGCAGCACGTTGCAGGTCCAAGCTCTTATCCTTGCTGATCCTCCAGGTCAGGGGCGCCTCATGGACCATCCTTCTGGCTGTAAGATCCAGGCTCCTGAACTCTGCTGCCAGGGGGTTGCTAGCCCTCTCCAGGGATGTGGTGTCCAGGTGTTTCTGGTAGCCTTCCAGGTCTCCGTCTGCTTCACCACCTCATTCACATACTTGAGGATTTCCCGGCACTGGTCCGGCGCCCAGGAGAGCTTCTCATGCTCGGCGGTGCCACCCTCCGTGTGCTTGAGGACGCTTTCCAGCAGCAGCGGGTACTTGGTGAGCTGTTGTATCTCAGACACGAAGAGGTCCCTGAACTGCAGCTGCCGGCACCAGGGGTGACTCTCGGCCTCCTGCATGAAGAGCTGGAAGCGGCTCTCCTTGCGCTGCTTGGTCTTGATGAGCCCCAGGGCGATGGACTGATAGGAGCAGAACTGGGCAGCCACCTGCTGGAGCTCCTCCCGGCTGGGGCCGTCAAACCCAGCCAGCATGAGGTCACCAATGTCTCTTCTCTGATAATGGGGCCCTCCTCTAGGAGCTTCCTCATGGCCTCGCACCAGGAATTATGGATCTCGATGAGCTCGGGCAGGTTGGGGAAGAGCCGGGCCAGCTCCTCCCGGGGCATCAGGTTCTCCTTCTTCATCCGCTGGTAGAAGATCAGGTCCAGGATCTGGAGTGTGTGCAGATAGGAGGCTTCTGTCACAAAGAGCTCATTGATGACCTCCTGCCGATCAATCTCCCTCTGGCTTAGCCCGGCCACCACGTGTTTGCCCACCATGTGCTGCCAGTTCTGGGTATCCGGCCCTGGCTCCAGGTCTGAGAGCTGGCCCAGATTGTCCTCTAGGAGGTGGGGGAGAAGGGCGTCTGTGCAGAACCCCAGGCTGGGGGACTCGATGCTCCTGAGGCCCATTTTGGGGGTTAAGGGAGGGGTTGGGTTCTACAGAGACCTGGTGGAGAGGCTGGAGAGGACGAGGCTGACTGGTGGAGGCGGGCAGCCTCCGTGGCCGCGTCCATGTCCACGTCACTGCGAGAGTGGGGCACGTTCTCCACCTTCTGGGACCGCTTCAGCTCCTCCCAGCCCTTCAGGCTCTCAGAGCGGCCCAGGCGGATCTCTGAGCATGAGCTGTCACTCTCCAGCAGGTCTCCGGGGAAGCTACCTGTGGAGAGCCTCTGTGTCCCAGGCTCCGGGGCATCATACGGCTGGTTGTTCTCAAAGTGGTGAATGATGTTCCTCACGTTGCCTGGTTTGACTTCCACAGAGGACAAGGGAATATGAAATGTGCTCTGTGAAGAGCTTTTGTGCTTCCCAATTTACTTGAGGATAGAGTTTCGCCTCTTGTCCTCCAAGGCATCCTTGTCTTTTTTGGAATTGCTGCTCTTCTTGGTCTTTGGGAAGAAGGGCAGCCACTTGTCCTTGTCAGGAGCTGCCTGGGCCTTTTCAGCTATGCTGGAAGGCCGTGCCTCTCAGAGACAGAGCCCGGCGTAGCCCATATAGGTGTTGAGAGCGAAATCCATGGGGGCACTCCTGTCCTCCTCGTACTTGGACAGAATGCCTGCCAGGGCGGCTAGCTGCTTCTTGGCCACTTGGCATTCTCGGACAGGGTCTCCATCCAGGTCCAGCAGGTCATTCTCACCGTACAGACTACCCAGCCCCAGGGTGTGCTTTGTTCTGTAGTCCTGGATCTGCTCCTGGATCTCGGGCACAGCTGCCTCCTGCACTTCCCAGAGCGCGACGCGGACGTTCTCACTGTCGCGCAGATGCGAGTCAATTTCAGCCTGTAACACCTCTGGGACTTTCACTCTCAGTGGCTCATTTTTCTCTAAGAAAATATTCCAGATGTCTTTTCCTATGCTTCGGGAATCCTTGGGGTTTTTCTGCCGGTTTTTTACCTTCTGCACACAGGTAAAAAAGCAGCAGACTGGGGTCGGCCTGAGAGAAGATGTACCGCAGGAAAACGCCCAGGTGAGCAGGCCATGCCTTCAGCTTCTCCAGGTCCTGGAAGATGATGTCACTCTCGTTGTTGAAATGACCCGGGTCATAATCTTCCTCTGGGCCAATAATTAAAGGCTTCAGGCTCTGGTCTGCGCCCTGCTTGCTGGTGCCGGGCCCTGGTGCATCCAAGCCCTGCCGCCAGTGGTGCTGGGCCAGCCTGGCCATGATCACAGGTGAGGTTCGGGGACTGTCCAGCCCAAGGTCTGACAGTGCCGAGTTCCGATTCATCAGCGCCTCACTGAGGGAGGGGAAGTGTTCTGTCCCAGCATCCAAGCCGCTGTCCACCTCCTGGCAGTCCAGAGAGAGCTGGCCTTCTGATGCTCTCGGGCTGGTGTCACCAGATGGGGGGGTATGTCCACGAAGCCATCCGTCTCCTGCTTGATCTTCAGCTGGAGCTGAGTGACACACCTCCGGGCACCTTCGATCTGTTCCTCCAGCAGGCTGGCGGGATCCCAGCTGTATACCTCACAGATACGCTGTAACTCCTTTTCCTCCTGCCTCAGCATATTGCCAAGGATCTGGGTGGCATGTTTTTGGAATTCGGGATCCTGCAGTGGATTGGGCCCCATGATGTGCTGCGGGGGGGGGGGCGGGGGGGGGGGGGGGGGGNNGCGGTGGGACCACAAGGGCGACGCGGGGGGCTCTGGTGGGGGCAGGGTCCTGCTGCAGCCCAGAGACACCAGTGGACGAGGGGGAAGAGCCCAGGAGGGTCAGTGCGATGTAGGCACCAGATCTGATAAGCTTCACCACCTCCAGGTGTGAGCTGTTGGTCACCATGGTGCCGTTGACTTTGATGATCTGGTTGCCCTCTTTGACACCAGCTCTCATAGCTGCCCCTCCAGGCCGCACAGAATTCACCAGAACGATACGGTCCCCACTGACTGTGAAGCCGAAGCCATGCTGGTCCTTCTGGATGATGACAAAGCGCTGAACAAGACCTGCTGTCTCGGAGGTGTCGGAGGACTGGCGGAAGTTGGAAGGGGACCTGTGTTCAGGTGCCGGAACTCCCAAAGACAGGCCACTTAACCTGTCTATGCTCTGGGGTAACCTCACACTCATGGTTTCTCAGTGTCTCCGTGGAACAAGGATCCTGCAGTTTTGATGTCTTGATCAGGGCTGAGTTGGCTGCAATTTTTAAGAAAGGTGGGAGGAGGGCCTCCCAACCTCACGTTCGGATGCTCGGTTGCTCGGATGCTTGAATGCGCTGTGCTGGCTCTCAGGACCTGGGAACTGAGCCTCCGCTCTACTTGTACCAGCGAGCATGGTGCCCGTTCTCAGCCCCTGGCCCCTCCCCCATCAGAGAAAAAAACCAAAAGAAAAAGGAAAAACTATGACCTTCTTAGAAACCAAAAAACCAACCACAAATCTCTTCAAGGATAGCGCTATGGGCTAAGACATGAATCACAGAAAGAATGTGCCTTCAAAATATCAGTCTTCACTGCAAGATACAGATGAAACCCATGCTCCAGACGCCATTCCCGCAGCTGTCCTCCTGCAGGCGGGCACCCGGTTGCCAGCAGGGCCATGCGGGGTCCCCCGCGCTCAGCACGACGGCGACGCCGATGCCAGGGCAGAGGCGGCGGAAGGCCGGTCCGAACCGGCACTGGGGGAGGCCCCGGGCCGCGTGCTCGGAGGGGAAATAAATGAAAGCATACAACAGGACGTGGCAACCCTTCAAGTCCGGGGTGGTCCTGAGACCTCGGTTATGGAACTCCTTAAAACACAGCAACAAAACAAGCTTTTACGTGAAAGGTCTGGAGACCGTTCAAGGAGCCAAAGGCACCGAGCAGGAGCGTGGCGCCCCAGCCTCACGCCCGCTGCCCAGGCCGCCACCAACCAGGGACGCCGCTTCTGTCCCCCCCCC
>NW_023207704.1:0-532 GCF_002007445.2 Ailuropoda melanoleuca
AAAAAAAAAGTAGTCAGTGGAAATACAGTGAAAGAAGGTTGATCTTAAATGGAGCAAGCAGGAAAGGATTCTCTGAGGATATGACATTTAGGTACAGATTTGAATTTAGAAAGGAAGTGGACTATGAGAATATCTGGAGGAAAAGCAGTCCAGGCAGAGGAACATCAAGTCTAAAGGCTCTGAGGCCTGGCCAAGCTTTCCTTGCTTGAGGAGGACCAACGATGCCAGGGTGAGGGGAAAAGAGTAATGAAGGAGAATGTTCAGAGAGAAGTCAGACAGAACATGTAGGGCTTTGTGACTCAATGTTAAGGACTTCGGGTTTTATTCTGAGTGTATTGGGGAGATATTAGATGATATTGTGCAAGGGAGTGACACGATAAAATTCTATTTCTAAAAGATTGCATTGCTGCTGGGTGGAGAACTAGGTAACGTAGAAGGGATGCCAAAAGGATACAGAAAGGATAATCAGGAGATTCAGGGAGTTCAGGTGATAAATCATGGTAGCTTAGTGTAGAATAGGACAGTGAAGATG
>NW_023207705.1:0-532 GCF_002007445.2 Ailuropoda melanoleuca
AAAAAAAAAGTTTAAAAAATTTCATTATGTAAGCATGATTAAGTCTTTTTCCTGTGGTGATTACCTCAATCTCCAGCCCTTCTCCCCTCCTGGGAGGTCAGAGGGTGGGGCTGCAAGTTGTAACCTTGGTGACAAGCCCCCATCCAGCAGCTGTCTAGGGGCCCTACTGAGAGTCATCTCATTAGCATAAGGCAAGGTTGAAAGGGGTTCCTTGTGAATAACGAAAGACACTCCTCTCACTCAGGAAATTTCAAGGATTGAGGAGTTGCTGTGCCAGGAACCAGGGGCAAAGACCAGATCTACTTTTCATTGTATCACAGTTGCACATTGTAGGGATTAGTCTTATTTTGTGGCAGTTTTGCTCTCCGTTGTTCATACATAAGTACACGTGTGTCCTACCGGAACTTGATATGAGGGTATTTCTTACTATGGATTGTTGTGAAGAGTTTGAAAGTTCAGGCATTTAGACACACCTGTCTCCGCCAGTGCCCCATGAACATTATTCATGACCCTTGTTAAAAATGATAAGGAA
>NW_023207706.1:0-3640 GCF_002007445.2 Ailuropoda melanoleuca
TTTGGTCTGAATCCAAAGGCCTAAGAATCAAGGCACCAATATCCAAGGATAAGAGAAGATGGATCTCAACTCAAGCATACAGCAAATTTTCCCTTCCTCCACCTTTTTTTCTATTGAAACCTTCTACTGATTGGATAATACCAACCAGCACTGGTGAAGTTGACCTTCTTTTGTCAATTTACCAATTCAAAAGCTTATCTCTTTTCAAAACACCCTTCTATACACATCCAGAAACAAAGTTTTACCACATAACCGGATATTTCTAGCCCAGCCAATTCGAAAATTGAACCTTAGAGAGCTCTAATGGGAGAAGTAGATGCCATGAAAGAATATATGGAACAATAAGCAGAGATAGCAAATTTAAGATAGAATCAGAAAGAAATACTATTGATTAAAAAACAATATGACAGAAATGAAGAATGCCTTTGATGGGCTCATTAGTAGATTAGATATGACTGAAGGAAGAATCCCTGAGCTTCGGAATATGTCATTATAAATGTCCAGACCTGAAAAACAAACAGAAGTCTAAAAAAAAAAAAAAGTGGAACAGAATATCCAAAGACTGTGGGACAATGACAAAAGTTCTAACATATGCATAATAGTAATACCAGAATGAGACAAAAGAGAGATAGGAACAGAAGAAATATTTGGAAAAATAATGACAGTTTCCCCAAATTAATGTCAGACACCGAACCACAGATACAGGAAGCTCAGAGAACAGCAAACAGGGTAAATGCAAACAACAATGACAACATTGAACAAATTATCTTGACAGAAGCCAGAGGGGGAAAAAATGCCTTACGTATAAAAAAGCAAATATAAGAATTATATCTGACTTCTCAGAAACCATGCAAGCAAGAAGAAAGCAGAGTGAAATATTGAAAACACTAAGGAAAAAAACTAGAAATCTGTATCCTGAAAAATTATTTTTTTCAAAAATGCAGGAGAAATAAAAGCAGTCTCAGAGAAACAAAAATTGAGAGCATTTTTTGCTAATAAATTTATCTTGCAAGAAATGTTAAAAGAAGATATTCAGAGAGAAGGAAAATAACATAGGTCAAAAACTCAGATCTACATAAAGAAAGGAAGAATATTACAGAAGGTATAAGTGAAAGTACAACAAAAATTTCATTATTCTTATTCAATAATCAGATAACTGTTCAAAATAACAGTAACAATAATACATTCAAGGAAGATATACAATGGAATATAACTCAGCCATCAGAAAGAATGATTACACAACATTTGCAGCAACATGGACGGGAATGGAGGAGATAATGCTAAACGAAATAAGTCAAGCAGAGAAAGACAATTATCATATGGTTTCACTCATTTATGGAACATAAGAAATAGGAAGATTGGTAGAAGAAGGAAGGGAAGAATGAAGGGGGGTAAACAGAAGGGGGAATGAACCATGATAGACTATGGACTCTGGGAAACAAACTGAGGGCTTCAGAGGGGAGGGGGTGGGAGATTGGGATAGGCCGGTGATGGGTATTAAGGAGGGCACATATTGCATGATGCACTGGGAGTTATATGCAAATAATGAATCATGGAACATTGCATCAAAAACTGGGGATGTACTGTATGGTGACTAATACAACAAAATAAATATTTAAAAAAGAAAATAAAAAAACAAAGAAGATATATGGATGGCAAATAAGCATATGAAAACATAGTCAACATCTTGTGTCATTAGGGAATTGCAAATTAAAACAATGAAATATCACTACATACCTATTATAATGGCCAAAATGGTACAGTCACTTTGGAAGATAGTTGGGGAGTCTCCGAAAAAACTAGTAATACTCCTACTGTACAATCCAGCCAAACGCACTCCTTGGTACTTACCCAAAGGAGTGGAATACTTATGTTCACACACGACCCTGCACATGGATGTTTATAGCATCTTTATTCAAAATTGCCAAAACTTGGAAGCAGCCAAGATATCCTTCAGTAGATGAATGGACAAATAAACTGTGGTCCATTCCCAACAATAGAATGGAATTCAGCACTATAAGGAAATGAGCTAGCTATCAAATCATGGAAAAACATAGAGGAACAGTAAATGCACGTAACTAAGTGGAGAAAGTCAATCTGAACAGGCTCCATGTTATATGATTTCAACTATATGACATTCTGGAAAGGTTATAACAACAGGGGCAGGAACATATTCAGTAGTTTCAGGGGGTGGGGGAGAGAGAAGGTAGAGGAGAGGGATAGAGAAAAGGGAGAACAAAAATTTTTAGGGTAGTGAAACTCTTCTGTATGGCTATAATTGTGGACACATGTTATTGTACAGTTGTCAAAGTCCATGGAATGTAAAAACACCAAGAGTGAATCCCGATATAGACTATGGACATTGGGTGATAATGTGTCAACACAGGTTCATTGATTGTAACAGTTGTAGCACTCTGGAGGAGGGTATTGGTAGTGGAGAAGGTTGTACATGCCTGGAAATAGGGAGTACGTGGTAACACTCTGTACTTTCACTCAATTTTGTTGTGAACCTAAATCTGCTCTAAAAAAATTGCCTATTTTCCCAAAAAAAAAAGTATGTCAAAGTACATGTTCAATGTTTATATTGGGCAGTCAGAAATCATTATTATCTATTTGTATACAAAAAGCATCTATTTCTCCAAATCCATTGCAAAGAAAGGACATGTAGTTTTGAAATTTCAACACACCAATTGGTTGGTCATAAGTCTTCCTGATTGTTTGCCTTTGTAACATTATAATATTGTGATACTACGATGCAAGCGTTCTTTCAATAAGAAGAATAGATCGGTGTCTTATTATACACATGGCTTACTTATTTTTTAGATCCATTAATCTTGGTGTTATTTCTTGGCCAGATAACAATGTAATCTAAAGCCACTGTTTAGATTAGCAGACTAGTTGACAAGAGAGTATTGGCAAAATAACTGAGGCCTGTAAGTATGTAATGGAGAACTTAAGAAAATATATTTTTCTTTTTTTGCTTAGTTCTCTTACTTTTAATGCTAAAAGCAGCATTTTCTCCTTATCGCTCTTACTAGTTTCTACTCTTTGGCGAAGAGAGAGATTTGACTAAATAGTAATCTTATAATTTTTTCAGCTATATTAAATCTTAGCTTTCAATGGAAAGAATAGTCCAACATTAATTATATCAACTCTCCTCTTTGCCAAAGCTCCAAATAGAAAATGTGTTCATTCATTTAATCCTTAAACATTCTAAGCACCAAGTATAAGTATGGCACATTTCAACTCCCACAGAAACTCCAAGACAACTAAGGCATACACCAGATATACTTATTATATCAGGGGCAGTGAGTAATTAGAGCGAATACTCAACCAATCAGAGCAAAATCTGGCTGGTATGCTGCCTAGTTCTTCCCATAAGGAGTTTACAGCGCAATAGAGAAAGAAACATAAATGGCTACAANTAGTAATCTTATAATTTTTTCAGCTATATTAAATCTTAGCTTTCAATGGAAAGAATAGTCCAACATTAATTATATCAACTCTCCTCTTTGCCAAAGCTCCAAATAGAAAATGTGTTCATTCATTTAATCCTTAAACATTCTAAGCACCAAGTATAAGTATGGCACATTTCAACTCCCACAGAAACTCCAAGACAACTAAGGCATACACCAGATAT
>NW_023207707.1:0-532 GCF_002007445.2 Ailuropoda melanoleuca
TGAGGTTGACTTCCAAGTTCTTTTCAGTTCTAAAATTCTGCAGCTCTAAACAGGCTCCCCTCATCTCCCAGTCTAAAAAAACTAGTAAGTGATCAGTGAAATACTCTGAGACCCTTGCTTATAAAAATGTAGAAATCCATGGCATACTTTTTCCTATTATTTTCTCAAAGTATTAAAATAACTCTAAAAAAGAAAGGTGTTAAAACTATAGCATTTGCTTGCAAAAGACTTTCATATTAAGAGGAGGATATACATATAAATACAAGCCATGAATACAAATGGCCTGTAGGAAAAAGACCACAATCCTTAGGAACCTCAGAATTTGTTCCCAACCTTCTTTTCAGCTTTACTTTCTCCCATTTCCTTGCGCACAGAGCAGACATCACCAACATGTCTCTGTATTTCAAAAAAAACTTCTGCTTGGAGTGCACTTCTCCACCTTCTCACGACCCTTGAACTCAACTCCAAAACCCAGCTCTCAAGTCATTTTCTCTGGAAAACCTGCCCCAACCTTCCCAATGTTGAAGTCAGC
>NW_023207709.1:0-532 GCF_002007445.2 Ailuropoda melanoleuca
TTTTTCCCCTAGATTTTGAAACCAAATATTAGATTACTGATTCCTTGACTTTCTTCTTTTCTAAAATAGTTATTTTGACTCAAAAAACCTAAATTCAAGACAGGAAACCATCAAAATCCTAGAGGAGAACACAGGCAGTAAATTCTTTGACATCAGCTGTAGCAACTTCTTATTAGATAGGTCTCCTGAGGTAAGGGAAACAAGAGCAAAAATAAACTATTGGGACTGCATCAAGATAAAAAGCTTCTGCACAACAGAGGAAACAATCCACAAAACTGAAAGGAAACCTACAGAATGGGAGGAGGCATTTGCAAATGACATATCTAATAAAGGGTTAGTATCCAAAATCTATACAGAATTATAAAAGTGAACATGCAAAAACCAAATAATCCAGTTAAAAGTGAGCAGAAGACACGAATAGACATTTTTCCAAAGACAAACAGATGGCTAACAGACACATGAAAAGATGCTCAACATCACTCATCACCAGGGAAATACAAATCAAAACTACAATGAGATATCACCTCACACC
>NW_023207710.1:0-532 GCF_002007445.2 Ailuropoda melanoleuca
TTTATCTGTGACAAATTTAACAGAGACAGAGAGAAAAGGGAGAGAGAGAAAGAGAGGGAGAACAAAGGAGGAAATGCAAATGAGTAAATGGATTCTGGAAAGCCCAGAGCCAGATGCTCTTCAGCTCCTGGATATACAAGTAAAAGTAAAATCCTAATTGAGTCTTTCAACCACTTTGGAAAATTTCAACCTTCTTTTTATGATTAACTTCTAAAAATTCTGTTTCAGAACATTATCAATGGGTCACCTTCATTCTACAGAGGCCTTCAGAGGGGGCAGTCAGTCATCATTTATTCCCAAGGCCACGCCCGTCGTGTAATAACCTTTGAGCCACACCACCCCAAGAGCTGCTCCTTCAGGCAGTCCTTAGAAACCTTCCTCTGAGCCACAAAAGGGAAGCTGGCTGTAGAGAAGGCCCCCTTCCCACAGGAGGGCATGGTATAGGGGTATAGCTGTGGTTGTTGAAAGCAGCTGCAATTATCACACCAGCTGTGAGCCCCTCAGACTTCTGGAAATACCAGGATACATGGTA
>NW_023207711.1:0-532 GCF_002007445.2 Ailuropoda melanoleuca
TGTTTGGAAAAGGGTTTAATGCACAGATTCGTTAAAACAGAGACTACCCATATTCTACAATTTGCCTCCCCCTAAACACACATGAGACTCAGCTTTTGACTCAATCTCACATCCTTCTCCTGTTGGAAGTCTTCATTAGTGTTTGCCCATTTTCATTTAAACCTTTCGCTTAAAATGTCTAGTAGGGAAGTTAAGTTTCAGGATGGGTTTGTGACAGAAAGTAGGAAATAGAAAACCTTAATCATCAAATCTGGACTTGATTTGTAAGTTAAAACGACTGAATCTTGCATTCCCTTTGGTGAGTGCCTGAGGAGAGCAGAAATCTTAAAAAGGCTCTCCAGATGCCCTGGGCTATGAACAACCAGGTGATTATGAGTTACACATGTTTCACATTTGCTAATAAAAAGGTGAAAATCACCCTAGTTGGCATTATTCTTATTTGAGGCATTTAAAGCACCAATGAAGGATTAAAATTAAGCCACGAGTAAATAAAAAGACAAGAATTAGAAACATGCCCTATGTTAAAGTGAGT
>NW_023207712.1:0-532 GCF_002007445.2 Ailuropoda melanoleuca
AAATGAAGATAACCATAGTATCTACTTCAGAGAGTTGCATATGGATTAAATGAGATAATATATGTAATATGTATAGCATTGTACCTGGCACAGTTTTATCAGGTTAGCTGTTCCGAGAGGCTCAAAATAATAGTGCCTTCCAAAAGTCAAAGTTCATTTCTCTCTGATGTATCACCAGAGTAGAGGGCCTAGGGCTGGTTATGGAAGTTCCACAATGATCGGGGACCCAACTTTCTTACCTTGTTGTGTTGCCATCCTTAGTATGTACTTTCCATCTCATGGTCCAAGGTGGCTGCTTTAGTTCCTGCCATCGTTTCTACATTCCATCCAGGAAGTGGAAAAGGGAAGTGGAGGTTATGGCGTGAAAGTTGCCCATGTCTCTGTTTCATCCCATTGATTAGAAAGTAGTCGTATGACCACGTTATTCAAAAGTGAGTTAGGGAAATTTTACGCTTTAGCTGGTACCTCACTGAGGACTCTATTAGCAAGTAAGAAGGAGAGATTGGATATTAGGTGACAACTGCTAGTATTT
>NW_023207713.1:0-532 GCF_002007445.2 Ailuropoda melanoleuca
CCCAATCTCAGCCTCTGTCTCAGAACAGAGGGATCGCAGACTGTTCTCCACTGATGTTCTGGCCACTTTAAATCTCTGTTTCTGTTGGTGCTGCTCAACCCTGCAACATCCTGGGATGTGCGTTCCACAGCCCGCGGTGCATCTCTGTCCTTTGTTTTTCTAACACTGCCAGCCGCCAGCTGGCAGCCGCCCTCATGTGCTCCAGAGCTCCTGGTCTCAGTCTGGTTCCAGGGAGCGGACTGGAGTTCCGTTTCAGTCTGGTCGTGTGCATTCCCCAGCTCATGGTCTCAGTCTGCTGTCTCGCTGGGTGCTGGTCCGCGAGTCCGCCCGCTCCCCCGTGCAGGTGGCCACCACTTCCTGGTGCCCATACGCAGTGACTCCCTCCCCCATCCGTTTATCTTCTGATATCTGTGCGCGGTTTCATGGCTCCCCGCTTCATACCTCAATACGCAGCACTGGAAATGTTCATTTATAGAGATCCAGATGTATCTTCCTGCATCTCAGGCTGATTCTGTGGATGTTCAGGCTGGTC
>NW_023207714.1:0-2813 GCF_002007445.2 Ailuropoda melanoleuca
TATATTTATTTAGAAGACTTCTTTATTAGTTTTTGAATATTCCTTTTTTAAACTACCATCATTTTCTTATTCACAGATGTAATATGTTTCCTACCTTTCTGAAGACATTAGCAATACATTTTTAAGTTTTTTTCTTCTATAGTGCCAATTTCTTCAAAGTTACTTTGGAAACATGTTAAAGACTTTATCACATTTCTGTTGTCTTTGAATTCATCATCATAATTAAGAGTGGAAAACTAAAATATTAATAACAGAGAAAATATAGGTGGAAATTACTGACTTTAGCTGTTCTAGAATGACCTGAATGGTATTTTTGCTGGAGAATCTCAGTACTTTAGGTTTTCATAAGATTGTAGGTTTCTAAGAGAGTCTTCTTATAAAATTCTCTTTGGAGTGTAAAGGGTTAATACTCTGGTAGTTGAGTAGGAAACTGGGTTTTGTGTTTCAGCCTNTGTGTTTCAGCCTTCATCATTTAATATGTGTTAGTCAATATTAGTCAATCTTCCATTTCTCCAGAAAATAATTCTCCAGTCTTCAATCAGGATTGAGGAGGGGCATCATCAGAATTTGAAGAGGAAAGTACGTCTAGGAAAGCCTAAAACCCTAAGTTAGCACCCATCTTTTACCTAATCATCCTTACTTTTACTTCCCCTGTCCACTACAAATTCCAAAAAAAAAGCTGTTGTTATAATTTCTGAACCTTTTGAGGATTCTTCTCTGTAAACCCAGGTTCTTCGATTTCACTACTGTTGATTTTGGACTAGGCATTCTGGCTCTAACTCTCTTATTTTCCAGCTTTCAAATATTTGTTACTGTTGCCATCTCTCTTGTTTTTTGAATTTTTGTCCTTGAAATATTCAGTTATAGTGACAATTTTTGAGACCGTGAAATTGGATGTTTGTTAAATCTCTTTTACCTCAGAAGTTTTTTTTTCTTGACTTCAGAGGTTGATAGATAAAAACTGTACCACCATTTATGAGAATACTTACTATGACAAATGTGTAATATTAGAAAATATATAATGAACTATTTGTATCTCTTAGTTTATTTTAAGCATTATTTTGATGAATGCAGAATATTTTCATGACAAGTAAATTACATTTGGCAATAAAATGATTAAATTTATTGATGACTACTCATTATTCTAGTGTGTTTGGCTACTAGCAAGTACTTAGACTACCACAATAGTTGTGGTATCTACACTTGTATATAACCTCTCAAGCGTTTTCCAAACTTGTCTTCTAATTGATTTACCTTCATTAAAAAAAATTCTTTATCAGTATTATAAACACAAGAGAACATACAATAAGACTGTCATTGCTATGGGTATTCCCCATATATCTGATAAGAGCACTAACTTTATTTTATTGCATTTAAAAGAGGGAAACAGAACTGAAGGGCATCATACTCTAATTACTTGTATTTTATAGTTTAATAATTGACAGATGGGTAATCTAGAGAATACACTTATGTAACGTTTTTAAAGCTAGCAAAAGTTCATAAAACTTTAAAAGAACCAATTTTGTTTTTTCTTTTATGGAATCATTAAAATAATCCATCTGATTATCATCTGTGCACTTAGGCAGAATAAAAGCTTACTGGCACTGTGTGTGACACACTCAGTTCTAAGCTCTCAATTTTTCCAGTGGTTGTGCCAAAACTATTTTAAAATGGTACCTGAGCCTAGTATTGCTTAATGTGTTCCTTGAATCTTACTTGGTAAAAGATAAGTTTATGGTTTCAAGGCTATCCTGATTTCTGTTTTTAGTTCAGTTTAATATGAAAGTTTTAAATTTGCATGATTCTGACAAGAAAACAATGTTAAAACCTGAGGGTTTTTTCATTTGTAAAAATGAAANCCAAAAAATAAAATGAGATTGATTTTATATTTTTTAACTATTTTTTCTAATTTTTAGAAATTAGGCTATAGGTCAGTCAGTCCATGTTTGAGAACCTTTTGAGCTATTTAATTTTTGTAGAGACAATATATTTTTTCAAATTAGAATAGGTGGATATTATAACTGCAAGAATAATCCAATTCAATTTTGTAACTCTCTGATTTTTTCTTCATTCGACCTAATTTTTGTTTGAATAGATAACTCCAGAAATAATTCTCCTACTTAAAGTGAGGTCTGAAAATGTATAACAAGTTACCTGCTTTTCTCACTATTTTGAAACAATATTAGTTTGATTTATAAATGGTGGGTTAAAGGATTTCATTTCGTAAGTTTGTTTTTCCTCAGAATAGTCTGTCTCTTCTAAAAGATCAAGTTGTTGACTTTGCCTCCAAGAATTGTAGCTATGAGTAAGGTGAAACTAATGTTAATGGTGAAACTAATGTTAATAGTGAAACTAATGTTTATTTGAAAACAACTAATATGAGTGATAGCCTCGACGAGGCTTCTGCTTTCATTGGTGTACAAGAACCAGAGGTATGGAAGAGTAAGGGCAATAAGTAATGATATAAACATTCCATCAGACACTGTTTTATGAGCTTTATGCGCATTAACTCATCTTTATAACACCCCTATAAGGTGTGTAAAATTATTATTACCCCCATATCATAGATGAAAACATATAGAGGCCAGTCATTTATTAAAATGGAAGTCTACAAGCTTAACCACCACTGTAAATTACTGCTACTAAAAGAAAATTCTACAGAAGAACATATGAGATTGTTCCCAAAGTAAGAAAAAGAAGTGGAGAAAAGGACATAGTGAAACCAAATGACTCAAGATCACTCTGGCTCTAGTTTACAAAATAAGTCACTAATCAGTATTATTGTGAGATTTTAACCTTATTTTGCTTATATA
>NW_023207714.1:9394-10725 GCF_002007445.2 Ailuropoda melanoleuca
ATCTTCACTCTGAAAGAGAAGAGGGAAAGGGAAAGAGGATGATAATGACTAAAAATATATGAAGCAACAGCAATAATTACATTCTTTTAGCAGACCATGTGGAACTGGAAAGGCACTACTGGAAATAGGAATTTAAAATTAGAAGAAGAAACACAGTATACCTTTTAAGCTTAGTAGTTTCTTCTTCAATTATTTATTCTACTGACATTATTTTGGTGGTAGAGGGAGTATAGAAGAGAAAGTAATTTGAGAGTTACATTAATTTTGAAATGATTATTAGACACCCAAGTAGTGTCTAGTCAAGTAAACTGTTGGATAAATGTAACTCAATCTCAGGGGAAAAGCCTAGACTGCAGATGTAAATTTGGAGATCATCATAAGATAATGGTATTAAGTCATGAAATTGGCTGGTATTATCTCAGAAGACAGTAAAGAATGAGAAGGGAATATTATATTAGGGGAAGAGGAGAAGACAATAAAGAAGATAGAAAGAGGAGCCAGTGGAAAAAGGGGAAATGCATGAGTGTGTGATGCTGGGAAAGCAGGGAAGGAAGGTCAGAGTGGTCAAACATACTTAAGGTTAGATCATTTGCAAGAAAATTTCACTGGCTTTGGCAATGTGAAATCCATTGGTGAACTTAGCAAAAGCAATTCAGCGGAATGTGGAAAAGGAGTCTAGCCTGATGTGGTTGGAAAAATTAAAGTGAGTGTGAGTAGAGAAAGCCTTCATAGGCTAATTTCACTGAACTTCCTATAATTATGCTCATCAGACAAAGCCCAACTTTAATTACTGCCCTCCTTAATTCTTTGGAACCATCCTCCACATAATGCTGTCATCTTTTCTCTATATTTTTTTTTACCTCTTATTTTTCCCTCTACTTCATCTTCCCTTGAAAAATTTCTTCACTGTATCTCAAGGAATTCATTTTCTAAGGTTAAAAGACTCTCCTAATATCCTCAACCATAATTTCAAATGTTATCTCTACTTCCTTATTTTATTTTGGCCTTGACTGAGACATCATTTCTCTTCCCTTACATGACATAGTGGCCAGGAGTGGGAGCATTGTCTTTGCTCACTATTGCCATTTCCATGTAATACCCCTGCTTTTTTGAGAGTTTTCCCAAGAGGTTGAATGGGGTGTTGGTTATTTTTAAAGTAGCAAAGTTTTGAGAGATTCTTACAAATGGTCGTTTCTGTTGCTGATGACATCCAGGGCTCTTACTAGTATTTATTTTTTCTCCAGAATTGCTATTTGGGGGGCGCCTGGGTGGCACAGCGGTTGGGCGTCTGCCTTCGGCTCAGGGCGTGATCCCGGCGTTATGGGTTCGAG
>NW_023207714.1:10756-16468 GCF_002007445.2 Ailuropoda melanoleuca
TATGAGCCTGCTTCTTCCTCTCCCACTCCCCCTGCTTGTGTTCCCTCTCTCGCTGGCTGTCTCTATCTCTGTCAAATAAATAAATAAAATATTAAAAAAAAAAAGAATTGCTATTTGGTGCCAGAGTATAACTCAAAGAAATATTGCTTCAGTTATATCAGAGAATAAGGATTTTGATTATGAAGTTTTCAGCTTCTTTAACTCTGTCTGGATATTATCTCTGAAAAGTAAGAAGCTAACATATTTTTCTAAATATAAAACACCAAAAATAGTCATGTATGGGAGAATATTGTAAAATAATGTGACTTGAGAAAAAATGGACGCTAATACAGTACACAAAAAAGTAGATAGAAACTCTGTTGTAACTTTTTGATTATGAAAATATTCTATATGCTAATTTTCATTCCAATTTCTATATTTCAAAATGTTTGGGTAAAGCAAGGGTTTTCTTTGAATTTATTATTCAATTTGTCTTCATGAAACATTCATCTCTTTCTTAATCAACCTTTAACCCTATGGAACGTTTGAACCTAGGAAGATTGTCTCTTTGGTGCAAGAATTTTCCTATTAAATGACTCATTATTTGGTTTTTATTAACTGAATTTGATTAAAAAGATCAAGTGCCTTAGAAGTTGTATAATCTGTAATTTTAGATAATCTTTTAATAATCAAACACTTTTCTTTCATATATTCATCATTAAACCCATGGTTCATTAAATGACATTAATTTTTAAATCTTATATATCATTTACTCATCATCTCAAATCTCTTATAAGTAGTTTCTTAGTAAGGAGAAATGATATATTGGGTCATGACTAGTTTTATTGTTTAGCATAACAACTTGGAAATGAATCTACCTTCAGGATTATTTTCCACCTATGAATAGGCCCCAATGGAGATAATAAACCCTTGGATACNTCCTTGGCACCAGAGAGATTAATTAGTGAGATGGTCTCTGGAGGCCCTCACTATCAGTTCTCAGCTGTGTCTTGTGAAAAAGCCTTCTAAGTGAGATCTTTTCTCTGCTTTTTGAATGTAATGCAGTTTTTCTTTTAGAAAGTGGTCACATATCCCAAGAGCCTAATTTAATGAATTTGGTTGTCTATTTGACTTTTCCTTTTGAATGTAAGATAGTTCAAGGTAGAGACTCAATTCTTTGGCTGAATCTTTTCAAATTAGTGGTGCAATTATTAAAATAACAATAAATATGAAATCTGTGGTTAGGTAGACTATAAGTTCCTTGACTGAAGATAGAAAATGATTGTGAATATAGATTATTTTCCAAGTTTTATAATAGACAATTNTGAATCTACCTTCAGGATTATTTTCCACCTATGAATAGGCCCCAATGGAGATAATAAATCCTTGATACCAGAGAGATTAATTAGTGAGATGGTCTCTGGAGGCCCTCACTATCAGTTCTCAGCTGTGTCTTGTGAAAAAGCCTTCTAAGTGAGAGCTTTTCTCTTCTTTTTGAATGTAATGCAGTTTTTTCTTTTAGAGAGTGGTCACATATCCCAAGAGCCTAATTTAATGAATTTGGTTGTCTATTTGACTTTTCCTGTTGAATGTAAGATAGTTCAAGGTAGAGACTCAATTCTTTGGCTGAATCTTTTCAAATTAGTGGTGCAATTATTAAAATAACAATAAATATGAAATCTGTGGTTAGGTAGACTATAAGTTCCTTGACTGAAGATAGAAAATGATTGTGAATATAGATTATTTTCCAAGTTTTATAATAGAAAATTAAAAAAAAAACCCTTGCAATTGCATATCCCCAGAAAATATCATTAACTCTATCAAAACCATTCATTGGTATTAAATACCAACACTTGTGGATTTTTTTCACATAAAGATTGTGTATATGTCACCTTCTTTTTTGCTTCCTGTTTGAAGCAAATCACACTGCTTTACCTGCTCTGAATATGAAGTGTTTTTTTTTATGAATTAAATAACCACGAGTACAGTACAGTACAGATTTGGAGACATATAAAGTGATCTCAGGCTAAATT
Organism: Ailuropoda melanoleuca; assembly: GCF_002007445.2. NCBI lineage: Eukaryota > Metazoa > Chordata > Mammalia > Carnivora > Ursidae > Ailuropoda > Ailuropoda melanoleuca. Next base: position 12,769 of record NW_023207714.1, read on the forward strand.
CTCATCTTTAAGAGAGAATTTGCAGGTCAGAGCTGTCTATTCTGCATTACTTGATGAGTTCTCAGGGCTTCATCTTACTTTATCTATGAAATTAAAAACTTGGACTAAATTATAAATCCTTAAAGGGTTGAAAATTAGTTATTGTTTGATTGCCATGAGTCAAAGATTAAAAATTGGAAGTTGAACAATGGATATTTAATAATCATGAAAGAATTATTAAGCAATAAATTTATTCATGACATTTAATTTCTTCTAGAAAATTTAAAGAATAAAGTCTCTTGCCTGGAATTGGCTTATATTTAAAAAGGAAAAATCATACAGACAACCAGGTACATTAAAGAAGACGATCTATGTATCTTGATTTTTTCTTCACCCAATCTGTTTACTTAAGTCTCTTAGCTAGACCTTGTGCAGTGAACAGAGGATTGACAGTTNCAGGATTGACAGTTGTGTAAAACAAGGCCTCTGACCTCAAGGAGTTTACAATATAGTTAATATGTTTAAAAAATCATAGCAAGGAGGTACCTGGGTGGCTTAGTTGGTTAAGGATCTGACTTTGGTTGAGGTCATGATCTCAGGGTCCTAGGATCTAGCCCTACATCTGGCTCCCCACTCAGTGGGGAGTCTACTTCTCCCTCTCTCTCCCCCCGCTCCATCCCCTGCTCATGCTCTCTTTCTCAAAGGAATAAATAAAATCTTTTAAAAAAACACAGCAAAAATATGACCCTAGAAAACTAAATATTAAATTTATAAATTTATGAATTGGACTTCAGAGTTTACCATTCAGAACTGAAATCATTTCCTTTATTAAGTTAGTGGCTTTCAGTGTAAGTGGTAAAATATTGAATTTTCATGCTATGACATTTCATAATGCCGTATTTTTCCTAGATTGTAAGCTCGATGAAAACAGGGACGTGTCTCTCTTTTTTTGTGTTTCTACACGTAAGTTTGTTTTTTAAAAATTGTATGGCCTTTTTAAAAGTTTTTATTTAAATTCCAGTTAGTTAACATACAGTGTAATATTAGTTTTAGCTGTAGAATTTAGTGATTCGACACTTCCATACAATACCCAGTGCTCATCACAAGTGCACTTCTTAATCCCCATCACCTGTTTAACCCATCCTGCCAGGCACCTCCCCTCTGGTAACCATCATTTTGTTTTCTGCAGTTAAGAGTCTGTTTCTTGGTTTTCCTCTCTTTTTTTCCATTCCATGTTTATCTGTTTTGTTTCTTAAATTCCACATATGAGTGAGATCATATGGTGTTTGTCTTTTATTTAAAGTTGTAATGCTGGCACTCAGCACTGTGGCTAGCATGAGAAGATGCTTGACGTGTTTATTGAAGTGAATTTAAGGGTGTAAGCGTGAGTTGACATTCCTTAGCATGGTAACGTTTTTACTTGTCTACTTTGCAGTACAACACACGTACAGAGAAGTGCACAAAATACTAATGTGCAACTCAATGAGGGCAAAGTGAACATCTGTATAACCACCACTAAGGTCAATGAAGAGACCATTTATTGCCCTTTCTCAATCCTTACTCTCTCCTTCCTTCTAAAAAACCACTATTCTGAATTGTTACCTACCCACTATGGCTCCAAAAGGCTGCCAAAAGCACTGCTCAGCTTCTCATCACCTTTAATGGAATCAGCAGACAACTACAATGGGAAGTCCTAGACTCCCCTCCCTGTGTTTCTTTCTTTTCTTGAATCTTGGTCCTTATTATTTGCCTGCCAAAAGCTGGAACTNATAAGCTGGAACTTCATGATCATACTTTAAATCAAGACATAGAGGTCATATTGAAAATGATGGCGCTTTTTGCAAAGCAGCTACAAAGACATGTTAATTTATGTGTTTTCAAATTATCTTTATTCCTGTTTACCAATATTTGTTCTTCAGTTTTGATCTTTAGAGCTAACTATGTAAATATTGTCTTATACGCAGAATGTGTATACTCAGATGCACATGAAGTAGATGGAGGAGAGTAGGTTTGAATGTGGTAATAATGCTTTTGAGATGTATTTTGTATAGAATTAACTTTTCTTCAGGCCAAGAGGACAACATAGAAGATATGTATTTAATTGTAGATTTAAANTAAGCTGGAACTTCATGATCATACTTTAAATCAAGACATAGAGGTCATATTGAAAATGATGGCGCTTTTTGCAAAGCAGCTACAAAGACATGCTAATTTATGGGTTTTCAAATTATCTTTATTCCTGTTCACCAATATTTGTTCTTCAGTTTTGATCTTTAGATCTAACTATGTAAATATTGTCTTATACGCAGAATGTGTATACTCAGATGCACATGAAGTAGATGGAGGAGAGTAGGTTTGAATGTGGTAATAATGCTTTTGAGATGTACTTTGTATAGAATTAACTTTTCATCAGGCCAAGAGGACAACATAGAAGATATGTATTTAATTGTAGATTTAAAGTTTAATTTTAAGACAATCTTCTATCATATTTATTCTAGGTAGTCCTAGAAAAAAATTTATAATCTAATCACACATTCAGTTAGCTCAATATTATATATTATCCTTTTCTGACAAATTAATTTATCATAGAGTTATTTAAATATTAGTTTCTTCATAGAATATTTAAAATATGATTCCATTTGGGAAGAGTGTATTCAACATATGCATTCTCAGGACTATAAACTTAGGGAAAACATACTCATATTTTATAATTGGACAAAAATTTCAGTTATTATGTCCCTCAGCTTCCTGGCAATTTAACTGATACATATGGGAAGAGAACCTGGGCTACACAGAGTAACACTAAAACGTAGGTAAATTCCTCTCAGGATCACACAGTTCTGAATGAGATTTTGTCACCTGTATCAATGACAACCTAATTTTTTTCTTTNATATCGATGACAACTTAATTTTTTTCTTTTAAAGAGATTGACTTTATTCCAAGAATAAGCAGGCTTTTTTAAATAGAGATGATAAAATACCTGTTTCTGACTAGTCTTTTATCTATACTCAAGTAGTTTGAGATACTTATCATTTGGGGGTTAAATTTAGAGTGGTAAAGTATCTCAGATATTTCAAAGTGGTCAGTGATCCAAAATAACTATTCTTTGAAAACAAAAAAAGAATTACATGATCTGGNATGGTCAGTGATCCAAAATAGCTATTCTTTGAAAACAAAAAAAGAATTACATGATCTGGGGAACTTGAAAAAGCTGAGTAACCAATGTCTCAGTACCTGGAAATAAGACTGTTGATGTGGTGTGTGTGTGTGTGTGTGTGTATGTTAATAAACTTTATCTTTTAGAGCAGTGTTAGGTTCACTGAAAAATTAAGAGAAAGACACAGAAATCTCCCATATATCCCCTGCCCCTACACATGCATATCTTCCCCCTTTATCAACATCCTCCCCCAGTGTGTGCTTGTTGTAATTGATAAAGATACACTCACACATCATTATCACTCAGAGCCCATAGTTTACATTGGGGTTCACTCCTCGTGTTGTACGTTCTGTGGATTTGGACAAATGTGTAATGACATGAATCCACTAGTATAATATTACACAGAGTATTTTCACTGCCTTAAAAATCCTCCGTGCTCTGCCTATTATCCCACACTCTTTCCTAATCCTTTTTTTTATAATTTTTATTTTGTTATATTAGTCACCATACAGTACATCCCGTTTTTGATGCAATGTTCCATGATTCATTATTTGTGTATAACA
>NW_023207714.1:16697-25141 GCF_002007445.2 Ailuropoda melanoleuca
TTCCTCCATGTCTTTTGTGGATTGATAGCTCATTTCTTTTAGGCACTAATATTCTATTGTCTGGATGTGCCACAGTTATCTTTTCATTCGTCTACTGAAGGACATCTTGGTTGCTTCCAAGTCTTGGCAGTTGTAAATGAAACTGCTATGAACTTTCATGTTTAGGTTCTTGTGTAGACAAAGATTTCAACTAGCTTGTGTAAATACCAAAGCGTGTGATTCCTGGACTGTATGCTAAAAGTATGCTTAGTTTTGTAAGAAACTGCCAGACTGTCTTCCAAAGTGACTGTACCCATTTTGCATTCCCATCGATGAGCAGTGAAGCAGAGTTCCTGTTCTTCTACATCCTCTCCAGCATTTGCTTCATCAATGTTCCAGATTTGGGCCATTCTAATAGTTGTGTAGTGGTATCTTGTTTTTTTAATTTGTAATTCCCTAGTGACATATAATGTTGAGCACCTTTTCCCGTGCTTACCTGCCATCTTTATGTCTTTTTTGGTGAAGTGTCCGTTAAGACTTTTTGCTCATTTTAAAATCAGATTATTGGGGCTCCTAAGAGGCTCAGTCAGTTAAGTGTCTGACTCTTGATTTTGCCTCAGGTCATGATCTCAGGGTCATTAGATCGAGCCCCATGTGGGGCACTGTGCTTAGCGTGGAATCTGCTTGGGATTCTCTCTCTCCCTCTCCCTCTCCCTTTGTCCCTCCCCCTTATATGTGTGCATGTGCGTCTTTCTCTCACACTTTCTCTAAATAAATAAATAATAACAATCAGTTTATTCAGTTTCTTACTGCTAAGTTTTTAAGAATTTTTTCTAAATTATTAGTAACAGTACTTTATTAGATAAGTCTTTCGCAAATATTTTCTCCCATCTGTGGCTTGTCTTATTCTCTTCAAATTGTCTCTTGCAGAGTTCCCTATTCTGTTCTATTCATTTATTTGTCTTTTCTTTTCCCCATGTCATACTTTCTTGATAACTGTAGCTTTATAAAGCCTTGAAGTTAGGTGGTGTCAGTCCACTGACTGTTTTATTTACCTAAAAGCCTCTCCCCACTTGTTCCAGTACCTCTGCCTCCTTCGTATTTCAGTGGCTTCATGCAGTCTATTCTTTTATCCTTCTTGCCCTGATGAAGCCTGTCCTGGCCACCTTCTGTCACTTCACTCTCTTTATTTGATTATCTGTATTTAAATTTGCAGTTAGTCAATTGCCTTTTTGTTATAATTTACACCTGGCAAGCCTCTTCTTTGAACACCTCTCACTCCCATCACAAAGAAGTGTCATCAAAAGTTAAGAGAAATCAACGAGTCTCCACAATAATAGCCTGAAGTTCCCATATGTCCCACAGGTTTACACTAGTCACATTTTCCCATCCCATTTCACAACACCTGATTTCTTGCCTGTCCATAGGAGGAATGTTCTTCTTTCAGTCAACTGTTGAATTAATTCCTCCTTAGAGCAGAGTAAGACTAGTCTTATATCTAATTTCTCCTACCTCCAAGCAGGCGAAGGTCTCTGTGTGTGATGCTTCGATCCTATTCACTTCCTTCATAATTATTTACTACACTGAGCTAAATAGCAGCAATAGTTCTGTCAGTTTTCGGAGGACAAGGACCATTTCTTACTAGTTTTTATATCCACTAGCAATTATCCCGGGGTAGTACACAGCAGGTGCTCAATAATGTACGTGTATTGAGTGCCTGATTTAAACAGAGCTTACTGAAAACTGACCAAATCTTGGTGATCTTGGAATGTCTAAATCTCCCTCAGATTACTATCTGGTACTAATAAAAATAGACAAGTAGTCTGAGCTTTCAATGACAAAGCTGGAGCCTTAGCATAACCTGTCTCCTAAGTAAGCATAAGTAAGGTGGGACATTTATTTTCATGATAGCCCTAAGAGAGAGGCAAGATTTTAAGATCTAGAACAAAAACAAAATAAAAACCTGAAGCACAACTGTGGTACTCTTAGTGTAAGTGCTATCTTCCTTTGTAGAGAAATGTGACCAATGACAGTCACATATTTTTGCAAATACAGAATTCTTTTAAAGCAATGTAGTGATTCTTTACTATTGTCTGGTTGGAATTAACATGAAACGAGATTTCTCACAAGGTCACTATAAGTTTTATTCATTTATGAGAATGGAATTTATTAAAATTTAAACAATTGAGAAACGAGACTGAAAGAATACAGATGGATGAAGGTGGAGAAAACTTAACTTATTTTTGGGAGAGTAACTAGTTGGTCCTATAGTACAATACCTAATACTCAGAGTCTTATTTGGATTTGAAATTTTGGAAGGGTCAGTGGTATACACACTCAGATGTGCACACATGCACACATACAAGAGTGAAATATTTTGGGGGAGGGATTAGTAGCCTGCCTATCTATCTATCTATCTATCTACCTACCTACCTATCAGTTTATCTGCCCACCTATTTACATATCACTGAAAACCTTCAACGGTATGATAACTGAAATTAATAAACAATTGCTCTGAGTCATGGAATTGAAATGCTCAAATACGGGATGAAATCACTAAGTCACTGCAACCTTGGGTAAATATTTTACCTCATCTGCCATCAATTTCTTCATTTGTAAATTTAATGGCTATAATAGATCCCCTCTGGGGACGTTTTTACTCAAACATTTTATGATTTTTAAAATTTTCAGTTTTGTCTACATTTTGATCTGGTTGTTAATTAACAGGGATATGACTAGCTAATAGCAAAAAATCAGAAGAAAAATCTAAGAATTACCATAATCTACAAACAGGAAAATCAGTCCTTTAGTAGCTGATGAACTGTGTAGTTTCTTATGAAGTCATTTTCATTCCTTTGATATTGACGTCTATTTTCATGGTTTCTTTGTTTTAATATTTCTGAGCAGATTTGATTCATATGAGACTTTAGGGATTTTTCCAAAGAAGTGTTACAAATTCTTTTAATACGTTCTGTTTGTGGAAAACTGCATTTAAAACTGGAATTATTGAAATTAATGTTAAACCTCTGTAGATATATTTCTCAGCAGATGGGAGAACACTTAGGCTATTAAACCTAATTCATGAATCATTATCTATGGTAATGAGACTTTAATGTTCTTTTCAATTTTTCCACTAATTCAAAGTGTCCAGGGCTTTCAGATAAGCTATTTTGGTATAATCACTATGGGATAAATAGGACTCTGTTGCTATGGAAAACTTATTTCTTAAATGTTTTTTCCCTTCTGTATTGAGATCTCTAATTCCATTTGCTAACTCTCATAATCTTACATACCAAAATATACAAGTATTCTAATTTTTAATTTCATTATGATTATTGGTACATAAAAATATGTATCAAATTATGGTAATATTAAAAATGAAAAAGAAATCACAGTTTAGCTTTCTTTAAGGTATCTTAGTGTTGTAGCTACCAAGAATCAGAGCTCATTATTAATTCCATAAACTAATGAATCATTTATATGTCATGATCCAAAATATGAGAATGGTCTGATTTATATAATTTGATGGAAAAATTGGAAATCTGAACCTCAAACATGGAAGTCACGGTTTCTAGAAGTAGTGCATGTCTCTAAATGCTTAATACCACATGATGCTCAAAGAAAATTAGTTTGAGAAATACTTTCTCAGAGACTCAGCTTGTACATTACGTATATGTCTTGCAAATAAGAAAGCTGTTTAATCTAGTTTAATATAATACTTTACTAACTTGATCTTAAAAAAATTATTTTTATAATTAAGATATTAGTCTGGTTTGGAAATTGTCCTACCAAACTCATTTTGAGACATACTGCACTATGTCAGTAATCCAAACTTTTGTCTTGATATAATTTCCAATGTACTCCTATAAGGATCTGTAAATATTTTAATGAAACAGTTGAATGTACCTTTAAAAAGTAAACAAGTAGAATGATATGTCTATTTCTTATCTGACAATTACATAGTATGAATGGTTTCCAAAAATAAAGACAGAAAATTGAACCTGATTTTTTTTGAGGATAATTTGACAATTGATGGATTTGATAAACTGAAATATCCTCCCAATAAAGATTCCATAAAAAACATTTGGAAACCATATATCTGATAAGGGGTTAACATCCGTAATATATGAGGAACTCACACAAGTCAATAGCAAAACAAAAACCAAAACAAAACAATCAGATTTAAAATTGGACAAAGGATCTGAGTAGATATTTTTCCAAAGAAGACATACAGATAGCCAACAACACATGAAAAAATGCTCAACATCACTAACCATCAGATAAATGCAAATCAACACCACAATGAGATATCACCTCACACCTGTGGATGTGGAGAAAAGGGAATGTTTGTATGCTGTTGGTGGAAAAGTAGATTGGTATAGACACTATGGAAAACCTCCACTGTCAATGTTTCCTGAAAAGTTAAAATAAAACTACCATATCATCCGAGAATTCCACTTCTGAACATTTATCTGAAGAAAACAAAAGCAGTATATTGTAGTGATATCTGCACTCTCATGTTTATCACAGCATTATTTATGGTAGCCAAACATAGAATCATCCTAGGCGTCTATCAATGAAATGAATAAATACAATGTTATGCATGTATATTGTGTATATATATACACACACATGCACAATATATGCACACTGTATTCCATATATATAACAGATTCTTACTCAGCCATGAGAAAACCCTGAGGAAATCCTGCCCTTTGTGACAACAGGAATGAAATTGAGGGCATTGTGCTAAGTGAAATAAGTCAGAGCAAGACAAATATTGTATCTTGTTTATATGTGAAATCCAAAAAAAAAAAAAAAAGGACTCATAGGAGCAGAGAGTATAACAGCGGTTGCCAATGGCCAGGAATTGGGGGAAATGAAGAGATATTCTTCAAAGTGTACAAACTTCCCATTGTAAGATGAATATGTTCTGGGGATCTAATGTACACCAGCTATAATCATAGCTGATAATATTGTATTGTATACTCGAAAGTTGCTAAGAAACTAGTTCTTGAATATTCTCACCATAACAACAGCAGCAACAAAATGGTAATTATGTGAGGTGAAGGATGTGTTAACTAACTTTACTGCGGTAAACATTTTGCAATATACGCCATGTATCAAATCATCACATTGTCAGCCTTAAACTTATGCAATGTTATATGTCAATTATATCTCAATAAAACTGGGGAAAATACTAATTAAAGAGTTTTGATTTCACATACTCCAAGTTGTGGACTGAATATTTGTGTTCCCCCAAAATTTGTATGTTGAAATCCCAAGCCCCAGTGTGATATTAGGAAGTTGAACCTTTGGGAAGTGATTAAATCATGCGGAATGCACCCACATGAATGGGATTAGTGCCTGTATAAAGAGCCTCCAGAGAGCTCCCTTCCCATGTGGGACACAGCAAGAAGACATTTGTCTATGAACCAGGAGGTGGGCTCTCACCAGATAACAAACCTGTTGATGTCTTGATCTGGGACTTCCCAGCTCCAGAACTGTGAGAAATAAATGTTTGCTGTTTAAGCTACCCAGTCAATTATATTTCATTATAGCAGCCCAAACAGACTAAGACATCCCCTATCATCAAATGTTCTTGGGGATCCTCAGAAGCTCAGACCACGATTTGAAAATCACACTTTGAGACTGAGATTATGTGATTGGACTAAAAAAAGCATAGCTATGTGCCATTTAGAAGAAAAATGTCTAAAACAGAAAGACAAGTTGAAAGTACAAAGAAAAAAATTTTTAAAGGAAGCATAAAGAAAAAAATGTATATATTAGCATCAAGCTAGGTAGGCTTCAAGGCAGAATGTATTACTGAAGATAAAAAAGATAACAATATTATAATATTCTCCAGGAACATCCAGCAATACTAAATTTTTAATGTACCTAATAAAATAGCCTCAAAACACAAAATGACAAATACAAATTTGATAAATACATAACCATAGAGAAATATGTGTACACATATCTCTAAATAATTGCTTGTTTCCCAGACAAGTGGACAACAAAATAAACAAGCTTGTCTAATTGACCTAGTGATAGTCTGGTACTCATTACTAATGCCAGATATTTTGTAAAGTGTAAGAGTTTAACCTTCATAAAATTGAAGGTTAAAAGTGTGGGCTCTCACAATCTTATGTTCCCACTTCCTAATAAAATTTGAAGTAATGTAGGCACTGTAGGATTCTTTACCTCTTTTAAGCTAGTAGGATACTTTATTGCGCTATTTAGGAAATATTGCTTGGGTGACTACTGTAGAGATGCTATACTTATTCAAAATGTCATGCTTGCTTCTAATGAGCAATGGTGAGGGACCTTCTTTCCCAAGAACATGGAAGTAGAGAAATAAAATTGCCTCTCAGAGCTAAATTATTAAATCAGTCCATACTGGCTCAGAGAAGGAATATTCGAGAAGTTACTTTAAATGAATCAGATAATTTATTAGGCATTGTTTTAAATGTTTTGTATATATACTGCCCAGTTAAGACTTACCCATAACCTAACTGAAAGTTTTTACACATTGAAGAAAAAGGACTGTCGTGCAAAAGAATAACATGCCCCTTTTAGGAAAGGAAAATTCATAAGTAAATTTTCCTGTTATGTCCCCAGCACTCACTAGGAAAAGCTTGCCTTGGTCAACAAATGTGATTATGTAGCCCTTACTGCATACCAGTGGGAGAGTTTGAAAACTACCATTGAGAGGAGACAATTAACTTACTTTGCTCTGATTCCTTGCTTTTCGTGCATATAATTTGGCATCTTGGGTATACCATACCTATAGGAAAGCAATTTACTAATCAAAGAACGTAAGTCATAATTGTCTTGTCCTTTGAAGAATAAGAGTAGCTGTGTGATGTTCCTGTGTGATGACTTGATTACAGTCTGAGCCCAAATGCTCCAGACTGTAAACTAAAAAGGTATGGGAACTTACCTGCTTTTTTTTTTCTTTAAGCTTTGAGTGCTTACCGCCTTTCATACAGTCACCCTTCAGCCAACACATGGTAACTGTATGATAAATATTTGTTGAATAAATGACAAATGCAAAAAAGAAAAGCTGTTTCAGATTGTAGGCACAGCATAGATCAAAATGCGGCAGTGAAAAGAGCTGCCCAGTTCCAGGATACAAGAAGTTACGTTTAAATGGCAGATAGTTTATTACTTAGCTTCAGGATATACGGGAAGGAGTTAATGCCTCAGGCAAGGGACTAACCCCCACTAAAAACAACTCCATTACTACTGACTAGATGCTCATCAACAAGAATGGTTTATTTGTTTTTCAAGTGGTGGGGAAAAAAGTGTAGCAGAAGTATAATAATATAGTGAAGAATTAGTAGTGTTTCAAAAATAGTTGTTAATTGTATGAAATATGGGCAGGACCAGGTACTAATGCAAAAGCAAAAGCCTCAATAGAAATGAACAAAACACCTTGTCTGAGAGTACGATGACGTTGTTAGTTTTTCAGAAAGAATTGTGATCTTAGAGAAAACCACGGGTAGATGTATTTTTCTTTTTTAAAAAAATTATTGATGTAAAATTTACATACAGTGAAATGCACAGATCTTAAGTGTACAGTTTGAAGAGTTTTGACAAATTCACATGACTCTAATCCATACCATTTTCAAGATACAGAAATTTTCCCTCATCTCAGAAAGTTCCTTCTTGTTCCTTTCCAGTAAACCCCCTTTCCCACAGGAAACTACTGTTCTGAAATCTAAAACCATAGAGTAGTTTGCCTATTCTAACTCTTCAGGTATATGAGGTTATACACTAAGTGTCTGTAATTTTGTGTGGTTTTTCTTGCTCATCCTAATGCTTTGGAGATTCATGCATGCTGTTCCATCATCAGCCGCTCCTTTGTATTGCTTAATGGTGTTCTGTTGCCTGACTGTACATCACAAGACAAGGTTTTTGTTGTTGTTGTTATTGTGTAATGATGGTTTTAAATTTCACTTTCTAATTATTCATTGCTGAAATTTAGAAAAACAACTTGGTTTTGTGTTTGACCTGTATTGGTACCCTGTAACCTTGTTAAATTCACTTAATAGTTGTAGTAGTCATATAAATTCCTTGTATTTTCTATATAAATAATTGTATCATATGTAAATTGGCAGAATTTTAGTTTTTTCTTTCTCATATTTTTCTCTTTCTTTTTTTTTTTTTTTTGCATTGCTACATTGTTTAGGACCTCAAGAAAAATGTTGAATAGATGTGGTGAGAATGGACTTCCTTGCTTGTTTCCAATTCCAAGGAGAGAGCATTTAGTCTTTTACCATTAAATATAATTGTAGCTGCAGGTGTTGCAAAAACACCTTTTATCAGAGTCTATTCTAATGTGTTAAAAAATTTTTTATCATGAATAAGTGCTGAATTTTTTTCAAATCGTTTTCTGTACCTATTGAGATGCAGATTTTATTGAGATTAACTGATTTTCTAGTGTTGAACCAGTCTTGCTT
>NW_023207715.1:0-532 GCF_002007445.2 Ailuropoda melanoleuca
AAAAAATTTACTGAACATATGAAGAAATAGAACAAAATCAAATTAGAATACAACAACAATAATAAAATCTTCAAATATTTGGAAATGAGCAACATACTTCTAAGTAATCCAAGGGTTAAAGAAGAATTCACAAGGAATATTAGAAAATACTTTGAACCGAATGACAATATAAAATAACATATCAAAAATGATGGGAGATCACTAAAGCAGGACCTAGAGAAAAAATTATAATTTGAAATTCTATATTAGGAAAGAAAAGAGTTTTTAAATAGATGGTCTAAGCTTCTACCTTAAGAGGCTAGCAAAAAAAAAAAAAGAAGAAGAGGAGCAAATCAAATTCAAAGTAAGTAAAAGAAAGGTAAAACAAACATAAAGCAACCAAAGCAGGAAAACAATAAAATTAGAAACAAGCTAGAGAAAAAAATTAACAAATCAAAAATTGGTTCTTTGAAAATATTAACGTAATTGAGAAACCGTTAGATAGATTATTCAAAAAAAGAAAATGCACAAAACGCCACTACTGAGAATAACA
>NW_023207716.1:0-532 GCF_002007445.2 Ailuropoda melanoleuca
TTCCTCCCCCACGGCTGCCTCAAGGGCTGTGTCCAACTCTATACAGGCTGGTTTCCTCTCCCTCCAGTCCTCCCAGGACCAAGCAAGCAGCCTCTTGGGATCCTTCATCCCAGCTGTGATAGGGTCCAGTCCCAGCTCCAGGGCATCCTGGGAAAGCAGGTGCTTGGGGTCTCACTCCTGCAGCCAAGATGGCAAGGCCCCCAGCTCGCAGTGGTGTCTGCCCCGGCCATGTAGTCTCCCCAGAACCCCACAGAAGCTTCTCTGGAGAGGCCCAACGGCTGTGCTAGATGTGGGGAGGCCTTGCTCCAGCCTCCTGCTTGAGGCAAGGCCACGCTGCCTCCACCCCAAGGGGGAAGGACACAGGGCTCTTTTTACTTACTATTGTTCATTCTTCATCTTCAGGGAGTGCTTCTGTGGTCAGTCCCAGACCCTCCAACATCCTGGGAATGTGGATCAGGGACCCTGAAGCTTTCCTACCTCCTGCGCCCGCCCTGAGGGTTCCCAACAGGCTTCCCAGATCCAAACTGCACTC
>NW_023207717.1:0-532 GCF_002007445.2 Ailuropoda melanoleuca
AAAGCTTGCATCCACACAAAATTTGCACAGGAATGTTCCTAACAGCATTAGTTATAATAGTAAGATGTGGAAACAACCCAAGTGTCCCTCAACAAATAGAGAGAGAAATCACGTGGGATATAGCCACACACTACCATGTTACTCAGCAATAAAAAAGTAAGGTACTGCTTAGAGGCTGCATGAATGGACCTTGAACACAATACATGAAGGGAAAGAGGCTGTCGCACAGGGCCAGATACGGTGTGATTCCACTGATAGGAGGTAGCCAAAATAAACAAATCCATCGAGGCGGGAAGCAGAGTAGTGGTTGCCTAGCGCTGGGTGTTGAGGGGAGATAACGAGTAACTGCCAAGAGGTACAGGGTTTCTTCTGAGGTGATGAAAACATCCTAAATGTTGGGGCGCCTGGGTGGCTCAGTCAGTTAAGCATCCGACGCTTGGTTTCAGCTCAGGTGATGATCTCAGGGTCCTGAGATTGAGCCCTGCATTGGGTTCTGTGTGGGGCGTGGAACCTGCTTAAGATTCTCGCTCTC
>NW_023207718.1:0-717 GCF_002007445.2 Ailuropoda melanoleuca
TTTTTATTTATTTGCTTGTTTATTTATTTATTTAAGTAATCTCTACCCCCAGCATGGGGCTTGCACTCAGAGCCTCAAGGTCAAGAGTTGCATGCTCTTCCGACTGAGCCAGCCTGGCGCCCTTGATTTTTTTTTTTTTTAATGAATTGACTGGGCTTATAGGTTTTGGGGAAGAACCAGAAAGGTAAAATACAATTTTCATCCCATCCTATCAAGGGTACGGTAACATGACACATGACCCCTGATGTGGGCCTTGATCNATCTGTCTGGCTGAGGTAATGTCTGCCGGGCTTCTCCGCTGTCAAGGTACCTTTTGCCCCCTTTCCACACTCTACGCTTTGAAGGGAAGTTACATCCATAGGCGCTCTGCTCTCCCTCCTTGAGGGCAGCGTATCTACACCAATTATTTGTAATTCTTCTGCATGGGATATTTGTCTTTTCTTCCCATTGATTAAGTTATTTAATCATGTAGTTATATCAGTATGGACTCATGGCTATTTGGTTTATACTTTGAGTTATAATCCAATAATTATTTATTTGTCTTGNCTTGTCTTGTCCAAATTGTTCCAGCTTGGGACATTGGGAGCTTTTCAGTTGGCTCCTATGTTCCTTTGGCATACTCCAATCAATTTCTTTTCTTTTTTTTTCTTTTTTCTTTTTTTCGGTTTGGAGGACATTCTTACAATTTGACAGCAGAAGATGCTCCAGGCTCACCTT
>NW_023207719.1:0-532 GCF_002007445.2 Ailuropoda melanoleuca
ATTCCATTCCTTGAACAATTTGTCAGAAGTGCTAATAGGACAGAAATAATGCCCATTTCAGCTTGTCTTCAACTAGAAACAATTCTCCTTGGGTAACAGAAATGAGGACAAGACTTTATTTTTATGTATTGCCCTTATAGTTTAAAAAATGCTCACATACACCATATTATCTGATGCACAAATAATGCTTTGACATAGGTAAGAGGATTATTCTCATTTTGAAAATCAGAAAAAATTAGGCTCGTAGGGTTTGTCCTAGGTCAGACAAGAAGAGCAAGAATAATCAGAACTCAACTCTCCTAACATACCTTTTTCACAACACTGATGCCTCACCATTTTGTAAGTGACAGAAACAGTAGGGCAACTGACTTTGACAGCCTGCAGTTGTTACAGACCCTGAACAACAGAATCAATTACTATCTATATTTTCCAACAGCAAGTCCTATAAAATGACAGACCTGTCTGATACAGTTTAGATTATCAACCAGAGGCTTGAACTTATGCTTGTTAGAATTTCCCTACAGAAAAAAAA
>NW_023207720.1:0-532 GCF_002007445.2 Ailuropoda melanoleuca
TATTTAAGAAAAATAAAGTGGTATGAAACCTGTAACACTAAGAAAACCAATTAAATGCCTTCCTTGAATTTTAGATAACGAGGAAAAATGACATAGTTGATAGTTTTCTAACACTCTGAAAGATAAATGGAATTAATATTCCACTTCTGAATATTTTAAATAGATTAGGGTGCTTTATTGTAAATGTCGCAGAGAGTTGAATGACGACAATATTCAACAAGTCAGCTCCCTTCTTCCTGAACTTTGACTCTAGAGTTTCACGGGTTACTCTTTTGGTCCCAGTGGAGGAGATACTAGGTTAGTCTTCTCAGAGGTGGATTTACCCCGCCTATGGTACTAAGTGAGCCTCTAGCAGTGTGTTCACACGATCATATATTTTTGTAAAATGTGAAATATTAAGATATTAAAACTGCAAATGGCGAAGACCACCATCTCTTTCAACTTGACTTCTCCATCACTCTCTACCTCATACTGAGTGGCCAAGGGCATTCTGAGGACATGGCGAAGAAGTTCAGCCAGGGATATCTTCTCT
>NW_023207721.1:0-532 GCF_002007445.2 Ailuropoda melanoleuca
AATATGTGATCATTTCATGAATGCTGTATTTATGAAATGAATTTATTTCTATAGCATTTGGCTGAAGGTTTCTGTGATTGAAGAACCACTAAAATGCATTTATTTGTGTCATCTGACCCTTTAAATAATGTGGTAGGTTGATGTGGCTTCTTTGATGGGGAACCTTCATCAGGTCATAAAATGCTACTGCAGAGACTCCCGCTAACAATAAAGGTATTTCCACACATCCCTTCACCATGGGTTTAGTTTTCTGAACACAGTGACCTTGTTTATTTACCAATTCACCTTCATTTGCCTGTGGCAATTTCAACCTCTCTTGTGGAGCAGAGCCTTCCATGGGTTTTTACTCTATTCACGGAAGTTTGCCTTCCCTGCTAAATGCATGAATCCAAACAACAATAGAATTGTCCCGTGTTGCAAATGTGAAAAATACCTTCCTAAATGGTCCGCTCTGCCACTGCGGTGGGAAGGTCCCTCTGCACTGCCTTGCCCAGCGCTGGGACTGCAGGGCCCCCTCCGGGCTCTTTCTCCC
>NW_023207722.1:0-532 GCF_002007445.2 Ailuropoda melanoleuca
AGAATGGAATCCAAGGTTAAGATAAGACCCAACCATGTCTTCCTTTCATACCTTTGGGTGGCTGGGGGGGCTTTAAAATAATTTCTTATGATAAGACATTATCCATTATTGCGAACTTTTGTACCAGACATGGATTTCCTAAATAACCTTTCCTTCCATTCAAACACTTTTCTTCAAATAATCGACTTAAGATGTTTAACACGTACTTCCTTTTATAAAGGTCCAAGTGATCCTAGCTCAGGGCAGGGTGCCTTAGCCCGCTTCTCCAACAGACCCCAGAGACTCAACGTCCTCCCACAGTCGGCTAGAGCTAAACTGAGCCTTCCGGTGTGGAGTTGCTCCATTTCCTTGGCTGTAGTTTCCTCTGCTCTTAGACGACTTACCTGATTCTCCCTGTAGTCAGTCTGTCCCCTTTATATTGCTTCTCTGAGTCTGCCCTTACCTGATCTAGGATGTTAACTAGGATGTTAACATATGTAATGTAGCAAATGTAATGATGCTAGTAATAAAAAGACCGATTACTCACTCCTCT
>NW_023207723.1:0-532 GCF_002007445.2 Ailuropoda melanoleuca
TATTTGTTAGCCAAGGTTATTCTTCTATAGGGGTAACTAATGTCAAGTGATGGCTATTGAAAACTTGATGCGGAGTTTCCCTTGTCCCTGGATGGCCCTTTATCCAAGCCTTATTAAGAAAATACTATTGTTGTAACTCATTCCTATGTAGGAAATCTTGGTGGACTCCGATTTCTGTTGCAAAACTAGAATTGGGCTGAGACCCTTTTCTGATCCCAGCAGGTGGGATGTAGACCTATGACTAAAGTTCAGATAGCCAGATATTTTGAAACTTGAATTAGTCATCTAAAGATGAAGTTTGGAAATTCATTTCCTATAACATTGACCATGGCAGTGGTGGTGTCTTATAGCAGTAGTGAGTTACTGACACAGATGGAATAAGTATGTTGGTGATGCCAAGGATAATATGTTCACCAGACTATTTTTGGAACATGGCCCTGACTGGTTTTCCAACTCTCTAAACTCCCACAATTCCAGACCTCAATTCTTAAGACTTCCCATTCTTCTAGGACATATTCACTGTCCTTCCAAT
>NW_023207724.1:0-532 GCF_002007445.2 Ailuropoda melanoleuca
AAAACAGGAAAACAGTCATCAGTACTTTGCAGGACTACAGA
This sequence comes from Ailuropoda melanoleuca, assembly GCF_002007445.2. Classification (NCBI taxonomy): domain Eukaryota; kingdom Metazoa; phylum Chordata; class Mammalia; order Carnivora; family Ursidae; genus Ailuropoda; species Ailuropoda melanoleuca. The sequence goes on from NW_023207724.1 coordinate 42, forward strand.
CAACAATTTTGATGAGCTAATGTATATAAGAGGGCCCAGGATATCAGTAAAGGCTCAGCAGCTATTAGTTTAATGTGACCCTGGTCTCCAAGGAAACAAGGTCAACTACCAACCTTTATCTTACACCTAGGAGAGTATCCCAGTACTAGATCATTAAATATACAGAAAACTGTCCATTACTAGTGGAGCTAACCACCTCACTGACCCATATTCTGGTGTAAATTGAATAAAAAACAAAAACAAAAGGCAATGAAGATACAAAAAAGAAGAAAAGAAACAGTAAATGTAGGTTAATGTGCTGGAAACTTACTCACAGCTTCTTCTCTCCTCAAGACCTCCCTCAGGGCCCAGCCCATCCCCAGGCAGGAATGTCCCTAAGGGGTCCAAAGGAGCCAGATGTAGCTTCACATCCTGAGAGTTCAAAAGGTTGTCCCCAAGGAAAAAATGAACTTGTGGGACTTCATCAAGATAAAAAGCTTCTGCACAGCCAA
>NW_023207725.1:0-171 GCF_002007445.2 Ailuropoda melanoleuca
CTCTCTAAAATAAATGAATAAATAAAATCTGTAAAATAAATAAATAGTGGAGGGAAATCAGAAGTAGTAATGATAATTTATGGAAGGCTTCACTCTGTGCCAGATCCTGTACTAACTGCCTTGGATCTATTTCTCATTTCATCCTTACATCCCAAAGGTGGGTTACCATTC
>NW_023207725.1:524-2508 GCF_002007445.2 Ailuropoda melanoleuca
ATAAATAGTGGAGGGAAATCAGAAGTAGTAATAATAATTTATGGAAGGCTTCACTCTGGGCCAGATCCTGTACTAACTGCCTTGGATCTATTTCTCATTTCATCCTTACATCCCAAAGGTGGGTTACCATTCCTATCCCCATTCCAAAGAATGGACTGAGGCAGAAAGTGACTTCCCTAGGTAATGCAAGGAATCCCTATGTTATTAATAACATGACTTTCTGACAAGGTTTAAGGGTTTAACACACTACAGTGAAGATGCAGATCACGAAATCACAAAACTTGAAGGACAGAGCCCTGGAAAATGTCCTCAAACATTAATTTATGTAATCTCCCAATCATGTTGCATGTTGTTCCGATGAAGGAAAGCCCAGTGCAAAAAAAAACCTTGAAGGAATGCATCCCGATGGCACACATGCCTGGTCTTTAGAGCCTGAGACCCATCCTAGAAGATTCTGACTCAGTGAGTCTAGAGGAGGACCTAAGCATCTGTGTTTTCTTTAAAAAGCCCCACAGGCTCTGCTGCTCTGCACTTTGGGCTGGGTACGACTGCCTTAGAGTCTCTGCAATTCCAAACCCAAACTTCCCTTACAATGTTGAGATGTCTGCAGACACAGGGGGGCACTGGAATCTAAGAGAAGAACAGAGAAATTATAAAAACTATCCAATGGAGACTCAAGAAAAGGCAAGCTCTAGTTATACTACTTCTCTGTCCTTATTCTGTGTCTGAATTACTCTACAGTCCATTTACTTTTTTTTAAGTAAGCAACTTTGCAAAAACAGTTACCAACAAATATTAAATAATATTACCAATAAATTTTAAATAAACCTTCTCATAACATCCTACTGAAAAGTATTCTCTCTCTCTGATCACATCGATGGCACTTCAGATTCTCTTAGCAAATAACAGTCAATATGAGAAAAATTATTTCTNACGGGTTGGCGACTCGAACTTGTGACCTAAGCCCAGCGCAAATGGTTTTTTGTTTTTTTTTTTTAAAGATTTTATTTATTCGACAGAGATAGAGACAGCCAGCGAGAGAGGGAACACAAGCAGGGGGAGTGGGAGAGGAAGAAGCAGGCTCATAGCAGAGGAGCCTGATGTGGGGCTCGATCCCATAACGCCGGGATCACGCCCTGAGCCGAAGGCAGACGCTTAACCGCTGTGCCACCCAGGCGCCCCAGAAAAATTATTTCTAATTCAACAGTGTGACACACGTGGTCAACAGCACCTGAATACTGGAGAAGAAATGAAGTTGGGTGGAAGCCATTAGCCTTCACAAATTTCACCACACACTGCCTCCAAGTCTTCAACACTTAAGTATGTAGTCATGTATTCCTTGAATCAACCACCACTAACACCTACTACATGCCAGACATGGCTCTAAGTGTTTTATTAATGTTAACTATCATTTAATCTTCACAATCATGTGTGAAGAGGGATTATCATCATCCCCATTTCTCAAATCAGGAAACTGAGATGCACAGTGGTTTAGTAACACAGCTCATAAGTGGCAGAGCTAGGATCACCCTGGCTCTGGACTCCATGTTTCAATCACTACGCTTAGTCTCCAAGAGCCTACAAAAAGTGCAAGTCTTAACCCCAAACATTGGCTTTCCCCAACCCACAGTCCCTACATGGCCCCAGCATCAAGGACATTCTCTCAATTCCTTTAATAGTTCACATTCCTCTCCTATTCTAAGGGAACACTCCCCCCCCACACACACATCCCTGTTTATTCTTAGCCTTCAGTTCTCAGCTTATATGGTATTGCCTAAATTACAAACTCTAACGCACACTGTATTTCTCAGCACTCAAAGCAAAGCGGTAATTATGTATATCATGGGTAATTATTCGCTTCCTGTCTTTTCCAGCGAGGTGGTAACTACATCACGCACCATGTCATTCCTATTTATCATGTGTTCCCAGTCACTAATTACCCACCACCCACCCAAAAGAAAGGGTCAACCACAAAGTACACTCT
>NW_023207726.1:0-6799 GCF_002007445.2 Ailuropoda melanoleuca
TGGTCAGTGAGTGAACAGGTGAATGAGTGAATGTCCGGTTACATGTTAAAACCATAAGATGTTCAGAGGACTGCAAAACTCCTCTAGAACGGAAGCATAGGGCCTCCAGAGTGGTGCCTCCTAGTTCAGCACAGTCCCAGCGCTTTGACCAGCGCCTGCCCCTGCTTCGTACCCAGTGAATGTCTGCTGATTGTGTTGAGTGAAAGTTCCTGCCACCGAAAAGCTCATATTTAGGTATTAGCAGCCCAGTGAGAGGCTTTCCAGCAACACCGCGGCACAGTTCAGACAGGTTTTTTTCCCCAGCAAAGCTAGCACAATAAACGTTACAAAGCAAGCTGTAAAGCTGGTATTAAAACAAAAATTAACAATTAGTAAAAAGGGAATCAATGAGTTATGATCCGTACGGGCATTGTGGGTCCGAAGCAGTAAGTGGTGTGATAGGCAAACAGAGGGCTAGTGCTGGCCAGAAGACTTTCCCAGTCAAGGTAGAACGAGACATAGGCTAGATTCGTAAGAGCAGGGGCAGGAGGCTCCCCTCATTCATTTACTGCACAAATCTTGGAAACGAGGTGACAGCGGGAAAGCTCCAGGAGCGGCACCTGTCGCCCAGGAGCACGCAATCAGGCTTGACGGCTATTAACTATTACTATGTATGAAACACCTGATGCAGGGCTAGACTGTGGGCATGCCACGGTGGAGAAGAGCAGATCCCAGCTCTGCTGGAAAGTTCTTTCTCACAGAAGGACAAGTAAATAAACTGAGATCATTTCAGGAGAGGAGAAGCGCTATGAAGGAAATAAAACCACTGGCAGAGGCCAGCTTTAGCCAGGGTAGTCAGGAGAGCTCTGGGAGCAGGCGAGGTAACAGCAGAGTGAAGAACGAGCCAGGCACTGAAAGGCATGGGGGAGACATCGGACAGGGTGTTCTAGCACAAAGGACAAGCTAAGCCGCTCCTGCAAAGGCACCAGCTAGCTAGAACAGCTGGACGGAGTCCAGAAACACTAGAACCAGCATCACTGGATTGGCAGTGAACAGGACAGAAAGACTGGTCCACGATCTCCTACAATTCCTGTTACGGACTCCGTGTACCCCCCACCCCCAGCCGGTTACCAAAGAGGGGCTTTCCGGTTTCCTGTGGCAGGGCAAAGGCAGGAACAGCTAGGTGAAATTAAATAGCTTTCTTCATAAGGTTTCTAAGAACATTGAACTTGCTAATGACTCTTCAAGATGAGAACGCAGAATGCATTGTTTGCCAAGCTTAAGTGACAAGGGAGGAAAAGTGCCTCCTGGGACTGTGCTCCGAGGAAGTCACTTCCGGAAGAATGGCACCAGACACGAAAATTACGCCTGTCCCAGCCCTCCTGGGAAGGGCTAGCCTGCTTCATAGGTTTCTGAACCAAAATCTGATGCTCTCTGGGAGAGGTCAGACTTGGAATGCAATTAACAATGTCCTCACGGTAGAAGCGTCAGACCCAGCTCCTTGGGTCTTTCGGGCAGCCCCCTGACTCTGCATCTTTCACCCGAACCACTCACTCTCCCATAAAGAAAATGCCTCTGGTGCTCCAGGCCTAGGCAAAGCAACAGTCACAGGGGCCTGGGTTCCTGCTTCCTTCTGTGTTTTCCTGGCTCCCGGATGGCCACTGAATTTTGTGTTCTTTTATCCACCCGGCAGTCGCCTCTGCAGCTTTTCCAGTCTTACACACTCTTGCTCCTGCTGAACATCCTTGGAGGTCACTACCCAGACCAAACAGCCCTGATCCTTGAGGCAAAACTCTGAAGTTAGCCCATACAGCTGTCCCCTGTTAGAGGCCGGTGGGGGGTATTCAAACCTACCAATGAGACACTCACATCGATTACAGAGACGCCAACCAGTCTCCAGCGAGGTTCATTATGGAAAGAGACGTACTTCCGCAGGGCAGAAAAATCATCAATTTTGGCTGAAAAATCCTAGCAAGCCTCGGTCAAGTTAACGGCTAAGCTGTATAACACTGACTGCGTTAGTGTCACTCACCACGGCCACCAAGCATGTGGCTTTTCCCTTTACAATCCCTTGTGTTGTTCAAGTGGTAAGTTTAAAAAAATAAACAAAGTTTAAAAAAATAAACATCTCCTTGCACAAGATGGAATAACAGGGCCTAGGTTCACCCTCCTACCTTGAACTTGGAAACCCAGAAAATCCACAGGAACATCAGTTTTCAGAGATTGCTAACAGCCAACACAGCACTGTGGTGACCGAGAAAAGGGAAACACGCCAGACAAGCCCTCCTATTGCACCAGCTCACTACAAAGAGGCAACTTCCGACCCCTGCAAAAGGAGACGGTGCACAGAGCCTGGCAGGCTCTCGGGGTGGAGGGGCCACAAATCAACACTTAGCAACAGCCAGCCAATGGCATGTGGGCGTTCGTCCTTCATGGCTACTATCTACCCCTTATTTCTTGACTGCTCATCCATCCTTGTCCACTGGTGTACATCCCAAGTCCCCACAGATTAAAGCTTGCACCCCTCCACCTACCTTCATTAACACGTCCTCACTGCCCCCCAAGCAATAGCAATCCAGCTCCCACATGCTATCCTATCAACTGCTCTGCCAGACCCCGTGTGGCACCTGCACTCCAAGGCTGGATTTGCTAGTGGGCTCTGGGAATCAACCACACCTGTGGAGAGGGAGGATGGAAGCAGCAGGTGCACTTCCANTGCTTCCGCGGACCCTTGGAGGAATATTGAAGCTGCGATGACACTTCTGGGTGATCCTGTGTTGGGGTGAAGGGGCTAGAGCTTTGTGTGCTGGCTTCCATCAGTCATGGGGTGTAACCCACTCCAGAAGTGGCTGTGGCCTGGAACTGGTGGCTCTTTGCAACCGAGGTAGTCCCAAAAGGGCTGACAGTTGAGGGCTGTCAGCCACGGCACTCCCAGCAGATGGGAATCATCAGCCCTGCGTTCCTGATGAAAGTTCTGAGTGGCACGTGCAGTGTCCACTATCCCCTCCCAAAGAAGCTACCAGCATGTAAGTCCTTGCTTCAAGCCTTACTCTCAGGGAAACAAAACTAAAAACAAGTGGGACCAATGGGGATGCTTAGTTCACTCAAAAGGAGGAGAGATNATGCAGTGTCCACTATCCCCTCCCAAAGAAGCTACCAGCATGTAAGTCCTTGCTTCAAAGCTTTACTCTCAGGGAAACAAAACTAAAAACAAGTGGGACCAATGGGGATGCTTAGTTCACTCAAAAGGAGGAGAGATCTGCATAGTCTACTGAAATGTTATTTATGAAAAGTAGAAAAGGAGAGCTTCTCCAGGAGAAAAGGGAGTCTTTGTAGTCTCTGGAAATATCTGAATGAAGCCTTAGGAATTTTCTTCCCTCTCTCTTTTCCAGAAAGTCCTTTATTTCACCCAGCTTGACCCTACTGTTGAAGGAGAACTTCCTGGACCTCCAAACACTGAACATCATTAGTGTCTGTGAACGAAGCTCTGGGCATTCAGCAGCTGAACTGCAAAGTCCGTGTGGTATGAGAACAGAGCAAGGCTGGGCCGGATGCTCAGGCCCTAATCCAGGTCTAGCTTTGGAGCAGAGCCACATCCCAGAGAGCAAGTTCAACCCAATATTTGTCTCCTTCCTCTTCTTACCTAAACACATCTTTCCAGGGCACACCCCCCCCCATCTCAAGGCAGCTCGAGAGCGTAGGGAGAAATCTCAGAGCTTTAAGCAGCTTAGAAACCAGGAGGCTACCCCAAAAGTGCAAGGTACACCTAGGCAGAAATCAGGCTGAAGTGCTGTGATAAATGACCCCAGGGGCAGGAGGAGGCACATTCCGGGGACTGGCCTCGTGTATAGCATTGTTCTAGCCAGAGCTCTGTGCCATCGGGCTGACTGATGGCATCAGCCACACACAGCAGCCTCAGCCAGAGCCCCCAGCAGCTACAGGTCAGCACCTAAATGCATCCAGCCTGTCTTTCTCCCTTGCATGGATTTGGATCTGCCCTTCTTCCTCACTGAAGACACCCTCTTTACTGAGAAACAGAAAGGTTGGGTACCATGAGGGAGGCATGGTATAAAAACCATTGCCATTGGGGCACCTGGGTGGCGCAGTCGTTAAGCGTCTGCCTTCGGCTCAGGGCGTGATCCTGCCGTTATAGGATCGAGCCCCACATCAGGCTCCTCCGTTCTGAGCCTGCTTCTTCCTGTCCCACTCCCCCTGCTTGTGTTCCCTCTCTTGCTGGCTGTCTCTGTCAAATAAATAAATAAAATCTTAAAAAAAAAAAAAAGATCACACAGCCAGTTAATGGCAGTCCTAAGCACAAACTTCAACTCTGGTTATAAGCAGAAGAGAAAACAAAGCTGGCAAAACCCTGATCTGGAGGATAATGGCAGTTAGTTGAGTACAGAGGCCAAGAGACTCCATCCAAGCCGACTTTCTCTCCAGCCACTGCCCCAAGATAAACATTTCTCCTCAACCCCCATTAGTAGAGGTACAAGCAGTAATCCAGAAGAAATGCTGATAGATTGCACAGACTGAGGAATTGCAATTAGGCCCAGAGACCAAACTCTCCGTTAATTCCCTCTTCACCATTCCCTCAGGCCACTTCAGTTCTGCGTGCGCCCCAACCCCCTTCATTTTTGGTAAGTGGCTACCCTCCCTCTTCCTCAGCCTCCCAGATTCCTCAGTTGCAGCCCTCATTTAAGACAGATTTGTCTCATCCCTCAAGATCACTGCTTGGGAGAAGCAGAGAGAAGAGTAATTAGCAAATTCAGCATTCTGGTAACCCTTCTACAGGGAAGGATGACCATTTGTTAGCTTAAGTAAATCCCCCATGCCTTGATTACCTGTCTCACTCTGACAAAGAAATGAGAACGGCTTGCTCATTGTACCTAGGGCTCTGCGAGAGACCTGGGAGGTGAGCAAAAGTCAAAATAATTTTTATTTTTTGATTGAAAACTGAGGACTCTCCCCAAGGAGGGGGAGCATAACTTCCTACTCCATCAGCGTGGGCTGTACCGAACGACTTTCCTCCAAAGAGTACACTACTAAAAGGACCAGAAATTTTAACTTTACTTCAGAGAAACCTGACGAACACTATTTCAGCCAGGTGGTCAAGGTCTGCATCGTTAACGACAAGTCGTGTTGATAAGATGAGATGAGGGGGAGGGCACTTCACCTCTGTGGTCTTCCTCCCCAAACCCACAACCCCAGTCTAATCTGGAGAAGCCCTAGCTGAGGGAAAGTCCACAAAATGCCTGACCAGTACTCCTCAAAACGGTCAAGGTCATCAAAACCAAGGACAGTCTGACAAATTGTCATAGCCAAGAGGAACATAAATGTAATGGGATATTCTAGATGGGATCCTGGAACAGAAAAAGGAAACCGGGTAAAAACTAAGGAAATCTGAATAAAGTGTGGACTTCAGTTAATAATAGTGGATCCTTGTCAGTTCATCAATGATAGGAAACGTACCATACTAATGTAAAATGTTATTCTTAGGGGAAACTGGATATACGGTATATGGGAATTCTCTGTATTAACTTCACAAATTTTCTGTAAATCTAGAACTATTCTAAAATAAAATGTTTATTGAAAACAAGTGAAGGCAAGAGTCTTAAAGGTCATCTCTAGAACAGCTGAAACAGGTGGCTTTAGAGGCACTTCTGGTGACAAGACTTGTCCACCTTCTCCCTCCCTCTGAAATGACTTTCTCCCATTGAGCAGCAAATTGGCCTCTTCTCTTCCCACCTAGAGGACTTCAGACTCTGGTCTCGGTTCTGCCCTCTGAAACCCACAGAAAAAATATGGAGCCTAGCCTTTCTTCTCCAACACACCCTCAAATGTTTTAGAGTTATGCTTTATCAAATCCAAAGAGACATGCAAACATCTTCCAGACCCAAACCTTCATTTTAGAGACAAGAAAACTCAGACCCAGGGGGCAGGAAACTCACCCACAATCACACAGACACGGAAACCCAGGTTGGGTCACACCAGTCCAAAGTATTTTTCTTTACGACACATGCTGTGCTTCAGAAGAAGGTTCAAATGTGTCCCTGTACACAACACCATTTCCTTCACCGTTATCATAATTTGGGACCTCCGGATACTCCAGTACCCTTCCAGGAGGACCCTCATCAGCTGTGAATGTCTTTTTTTACCTACCCTCCTCCAGAGTCCTTTCAAGAAGCAGTCGGGATGAGGGGTGTTAAAGAAACGAATATCCCCTCCTTCCTAACAGCTGATGTCCGCAATTGAATAGAATGCTCCAGATAAGACTTAACCAATGTTACTCTGTGGTACGAAGTTACAAATAAATAAGCAGCCCTCGCTTAAGCAAGCCTCAGATGCACATTGGCTAACTGTCACACGCATGAAGCATGGATCCTCATGCAGTCTTTTTAGTAAATCAAAATGTCAAGGTCAAAGTCACCATCACTTCACGGCTCAATTCCACCTCCTTCCTATCTCTTTTAAGAAGTTGTTATCCACTGAGAAAGAATAAAGGAAGGAGCTAGGCAAGAAGTAACATTCATGGAGACTCTGCAAGGTGCATTACATATATTACCCATTGATTCGTTCAATTAGCATTTATTGAGCACCGTGATGTGCCAGAAATTGGGGGAAGAACTGAGAATACAAACAACATGAAACACCATCCAGGCCTTCACTGATTTTAGTCCAGTAGGAAAGACATTCATATCAACAACAAACTGCAGAATCGTGTAACAAATAACGGAAGCATGAGGTTGGGAGGTAACACTCAATACTTTGTGACACCCAATAGGGTGTTTTCCAGATGAGTTAGCTGAGGCTTCAAACAGTT
>NW_023207727.1:0-532 GCF_002007445.2 Ailuropoda melanoleuca
TATATGGCAACATTGATGGACCTTAAAGGTATTATGCTAAGTGAAATAAGTCAGACAGAGAAAAACAGATACCATATGATTTCACCTATATGTGAAATCTAAACAAACAAAATAAATACAACAAAACAAAACTCATAGATATAAATAATAGATTGGTGGTTATCAGAGAGGAAGGGGGTTGGTGGGTGAGAGAAAAAGCTGAAGGGGGTCAAGTTGCATGGTGATGGATGATAACTAGACTTATTTGTAGTGTATACAAATAATGCATTATTATAGCTGTATACTTTGAACTAATATAACACTATACCAATTCTACCTCAATTTTTTAAAAAAAGGAATGAAAACACAGAGGGAAGGCTTTATGATCTTGGATTAGACAATAGTTTCTAAGATATGACACTAATGACACAAACAACCAAAGAAAATAATAGATAAATTAACCTTCATCAAGATTTAAAAATTGTGTTCACTAAAGGGAACTATGAAAAAAGTAAGAAAACAACCTATATAATGGGAGAAAATATTTGCACAT
>NW_023207728.1:0-532 GCF_002007445.2 Ailuropoda melanoleuca
CTGAGGAAGTATGATGAGCAACTATACTGTGGTGTTCTAGATGGGGTCTCGGAACAGAAAAAGGACATTAGGGAACAACTACTGAAATCTTATCAAGTGTGGAGTTTACATAATAATATATCGATGTTGGTTCCTTAGTTGTGACAAAGGTAAACTAGTAATGTAAGATGTAAACAACATAAGAAGCAGGGTAAGGGGCATATATGAACTCTGAACTGCCTTTGCAACATTTATATAAATCTGAAACTATTTTAAACTAAAAAATTATTTAAATTTAAAAAGTACAAAAACATGAGCAGTGTCTCAATGACTTGTAGGTTAGCGTCAAACACTTCCCTAGGTGAATAATTGGAGTTCCAAAAGGAAAGCATAGAGAATGGAGTGGGAAAAGTATTTGAAAATCTATATGCTGAGAATCTTCCAGAACCCAAAGCAGGAAATATTACGAGAAAATTACATCTAGGCACATTATAGTCAAACTGCTGAAAACCAAAGAAATTGAGAAAATCCTAAAAGCAACCAAAGCAAAAAA
>NW_023207729.1:0-532 GCF_002007445.2 Ailuropoda melanoleuca
TTATTCTGGGGGTGGGGGGATAAGAGATATTTCCACAAAGAGATAAAATACATACTTGAAGAAACAAAAATTTGTTATTCCATTTAGATGTTAAAATCATATCCACATTATCACACCATTGGTTAGATTGTGATTTAATACCCAAATAAGTGATTTGGAAGTATTCTAAGTATAGCTTAAAATGTTCATTTTATCTGTCCTCCTATGTCTTTCACTAAAGTGATATGTTTAAAATCACCTTATTAAAATATGTTTTAAAATTATGTTTATGTGTGTAAAGCATCTTATAAAAAGAAGCTTAGAATGGATCTTGTTTCTGAAACCCATAAAACTTTTTTTTTAAAACTTAAAAATAATAGAGTTTTTATAATTCCCATACATGCTTTTTCATATTGACAATATAAAAGTCACCAATGTAGTTTTTTTTAAAAGATTTATTTATTTATTTATTTATTTATTTATTTATTTATTTATTCATTCATTCATTCGACAGAGATAGAGACAGCCAGCGAGAGAGGGAACACAAGCAGGG
>NW_023207730.1:0-566 GCF_002007445.2 Ailuropoda melanoleuca
TATGCTTCCTTGCTTATATGTGTTATTATCTTGTCACTTAACCAATTCATTAAACACTTCTTGAATTAACTGAAAGAATAAAAATGAGAAAAGTATATAAAATTATTGACATCATGCCTACTACATATTACCTGCTTATTATGTATTATATTTTAGCTAGTACAACATTAGGCCAAAATTTTGTTGGCATCTTTGCCTCCTTGCTTCCTCTGACTTAAAAATTTGTCCAGAATCTGGTCATTCACCACATCCACTGTTACCACATTAGTCCAAGCCAAGATAATTCTCTTTCATCTGAATTAAAGAGGGTGCCCCTTAGCTTATCTGCCATACTCAATCTTTAAGATAGTCTTTCACTTTTTTCAAATGACAGCAAGAGTGATCTTGTTAAAATTGATAGATAGGTAACTTTCCTCCTCAAAATATTAATGTTCCCNAACTTTCCTCCTCAAAATATTAATGTTCCCTCTACTTCCCATCTCATGTATTATAATTTTTCCTCTCCCTCTCTGCCCTCCCTACTGCCTATCCCTGTTTCTATCTCTATCTTTCACTCTGTTCCTGTC
>NW_023207731.1:0-532 GCF_002007445.2 Ailuropoda melanoleuca
AAGGGGCTCAGACGAAAGTCATCTAGGGTTTCTGAGACAAAGATATGTGGGCCCAGAAGAGGGAGGGAGCCGCGTGTCCTGGTGGCCGTGGAATCCTCCAGGGGACTGGAAAGTATTGAACAAGCACTGGGCGCTTGCAAAAGTATTTTCTGAGTGGATTTGCGGTGGGGGGGGGAGGAACTACAGCTCCTCAGTGCACTCTGGGGACCTCCCCCAGCTCAGGATCCCCCTGCAGTGGGCTGTGACCCATACGTCTGGACCCCTTCATAGGCCGAGGAACGCTGGAGATAACACCCCACTACAGTGGGGTCCTGAGCTTGAAGAGGCTTCCTGAGAGCTGGAGGACTCAGCCTGACCCCTGGGAGGAGCGAGGACACGCATGATGCAGGTTGGGAGGCTCTGGGGGGCGGCCCTAGCTGATGGGAGAGGGGGCACCTTCAGAGCCCTGGTTCCAAATCAAATAGGGCTTGCAGCTTTGGGCCCCGAACCCACACACCTGGAACCTGCGGGTCTCAGGAGGAGGGCTGGGGGC
>NW_023207732.1:0-532 GCF_002007445.2 Ailuropoda melanoleuca
TTCCTTTTTATTTCTTTTACTGTGCTGCTCATGGTACAAACCTATTCTAACTCTACTATATAATGAACTTTTTAGTAGACAGATTCTTTAGAAAATATTTGACACTTGAAGACAAACAATGAAATCCAAACTAATCATTGGATGATAGTCATCTTTGTGGCTTTAATACAACTCTTTGTTGTTGTTGTTGTTTTTAAAGATTTTATTTATTTATTTGAGAGAGAAAGAGTGAGTGAGCGAGCCAGTGTGAGCAAATGAGCTCAGGCAGAGGGAGTTGCAGAGGGAGAGGCAGAAGCAGGTTCCCGCTGAGCAGGGAGCCCTACCCCTGCATGCGTGCATGCGGGGGCTCCATCCCAGGACCCTGAGATCATGACCTGAGCTGAAGGCAGACGCTTAAGCAACTGAGTCACCCAAGCACCCCTTAATAAAACTCTTTATAACAACTTTTAGAATCTTCCTCTGCCTAATAATCTTTGGTGGCTCTGGAAGTAATAACTTGAAAATTATTTGATGCTTTGTGTGTGTGTGTGTG
>NW_023207733.1:0-532 GCF_002007445.2 Ailuropoda melanoleuca
CTACGGGGAGTACTTTTCTGTCCTTACTGAATTGAATTCTCTACAGTCACTGACACTTACCACTCCCTCCTTGAAACTAGTTTCCGGAGACTTTCAGAAAAAGTTGTTTTACCCCTTCTTTTCCACTGCACTATAACTCAGTGAAGGCATGGGTCACATTTATTTTATTTCTGTGTAACTAGATTTCAGCATAGCATGGAACAAAAAAAGTTGGCTTTTCTTGTCATTCTTCTTTGCCAGCCCATCCTTCTCTATCTGGCCTTTAAATACATGTATTCCTCAAGCTTTTTTTTTTTTTTTTAATCAGATAGATAGTGATTTCTTCTTACTTGTTCTTTGACTTTGGTGAATCATTTTCAGGATGAACACAAGTTCTAAATCTACATATCCAATACCCAAGCTAATATTCTAAATCTGTAGATGTTAAACTTTTTGGTCTTAACTTTTTGGTCTTTTGAACTCTTAGAAATTAATGAGGAACAAAGAGCTTTTATTTATGTGAGCTGTATTTATTGGTACTTAGTGTGTTAGC
>NW_023207734.1:0-532 GCF_002007445.2 Ailuropoda melanoleuca
CCCCCCCCCATAATATTAACCTTAAAAGGGCAAATAAATAATGGGCAAAAAAAATTAAATTCAAAAGAATATTATGTGGGTAGGCCCTTTAAATATTGTAAATTCTATTGTTTGAAAGAAATAATTAGTTTAGAATTTAGATTCATTGTAATCAAATTAACATAATTCAAGAAAGACACATAATTCAAGAAAGTCATCATGTTTTTCCCATAATGCTTTATTAATTACATCTTTTGAAAGGAATGGTTTCTCAGATTCCAGAATCCACCAAAATGTTCGCAAATGCATTGTAAAGTATTCTTTGAAATGTAGTTAAAAATCTGAGGTCACGATAGGCCCCCTCCACACAACCCTCGCCCCCCTTGCCGTGGGGTAAAAACCTCACAACTTTGCCAAGTAACAGAAGACAGCTAGGGTGGATTGAGGTTGACCATGTAAAAGAGAATGCTGGGTAAGTCAGAAGGTATGTAGACATTATTAAGTCTAATGGTTTTATCAGTTATTTTTTATAGACCCAAGTCTGTCTTTATGC
>NW_023207737.1:0-5414 GCF_002007445.2 Ailuropoda melanoleuca
GCTCTCTACAAGAGACTCATCTTGAGCCTAAACATACCTCCAGACTGAAGGTAAGGGGATGGAGAACCATTCGCCATACCTACTGAAATGAAAAGAAAAATAGGGTAGCAATTCTTCTATCAGACAAATTAGATTTTAAACCGAAGACTGTACTAAGAGATATAGAGAGACACTGTTTCATACTTAAAGGGTCCATCCAATTACAGAACTCTTAAGAAAGAAATTGAGGATAGACTGGTGATGGGTAGTAAGAAGGGCATGTATTGCCTGGTGCACTGGGTGTTATACACAACTAATGAATCATCAAACTTTACCTCAGAAACCAGGGATGTACTGTATGGTGACTAACATAATAAAAAAATTAAAATAAAAAATATTTTTTAAAATTAAAAAAACCCAAATTATAAAAAAAAAGGAAAGAAAGAAATTGAGGAAGACTCAGTAATGGAAAAATATTCCAAGCTCATAGCTTGGAATAATAAACATCGTTAAAATCTCTATGCTGCCCAGAGCAATTTACACTTTCAAAGCAATCCGTATCAAAATACCATCACATTTTTCAAAGAGCTGAAACATACAATCCTAAAATTTATACAGAACATGAAAATGACCCAAATCACCAAGGGAGTATCAAAAAAGAAAACCAAAGCTGGGGGCATCACAATGCCTCACTTCAATCTACATGGTGTCTGTGATCATCATGACACCATGGAATTGGGAAAAAACAGACATACAGATCCCTGGAAAAGAATAGAGACCCCAAAAATGAACCCTCAACTCTATGGTCAACTAATCACTGAGAAAGCAGGAAAGCACATCCAATTAAAAAGGATAGTGTCTTCTAAAATGCTGCTTGGAATGCTGGACAACCACAGGCAGAAGGATGAAAATGGACCATTCAGTACACCATACACAAAGAAAAACTTAAAATGGATGAAAACCTAATGTGAAACAGGAATCAGTTAGCATCCAGGAGGAGAACATAGGCAGTAACCTGTTAGACATTGGTCATAGAAACTTCTCTCAAGACATGTCTGTAAAGTTAAAGAAAACAAAAGTGAAAATGAACTATTGGGACTTCATCAACATAAAAAGCTTTTGCACAGCAAAGGAAATACCCAACAAAACTAAGAGACAAACCACGGAATGGGAGAAGATATTTGCATATAACACTTCAGATAAAGGGCTGATAGCCAAGATCTACATTTTATGAAACTCATCACCCCCCCAAAAAATAATCCAGTCAACAAATGGGCAGAGACATGAACAGAAACTTCCCCGAAGAAGATATAAAAATGGATAACGGACACATGAAAAAAACGCTCCACATCACTAGGCATCAGGGAATTACAAAACAAAACCACAATAAGATATCACCTTACACCAGTCAGAATGGCCAATATTAACAAGACAAGAAATAAAAAATGTCGAGGCTCTGAAGAAAGGGGAACCCTCTTACACTGTTGCTGGGGATGCAAGCGGGTACAGCCACAGTGGAAAACGGTATGGAGGTTCCTCAAGATGTAAAGAATAGAGCTACTCTGTGACCCAGCAATTGCCCTACTGGGTATTTATCCCAAAGATACAGATGTAATGAAATGAAGAGGCACATGAACCCCAATGTCCAAAGCAGCAATGCCCAAAGCAGCCAAAATGTGGAAGGAGACCAGAAGTCCTGCAACAGATGAACAGATAACGAAAATGTGGTCCATTTATACAATGGAATATTACTCAGCCCTCAGAAAGTTTGAATACTTACCATCCACATCATTGTAGAGAGAACTGGAGGGTGTTATGCTAAGTGACTAAGTCAGTCAGAGAAAGACAATGACCATATGGCTTCACTCATATGCTGAATATAAGAAACAGGTCAGGGGATCATAAGAGATAGGAGAGAAAAGTGAATGCGAAGAATTCAGAGAGGGAGACAATCCAGAAGAGACTCTTAACTCTAGGACACCAACGAGGTTGGTGAGGATTAGAGAAGGGAGGGGTTGGGAGGATGGGGAAACTGGGTGGTGGGTATTAGGGAGAGCAAGTGTTGTGATGAGCACTGGGTGTTATATGCAACTGACTCGTTGAACACTGCATCAAAAACAAATGATGTACCATAAGTTGGCTAATTGAACATATTAATAAAAAAGTCCATGTTTCTTTGTTGATCTTCTGGTTAGATGATGTGTCCATTACTGTGAATGGGGTGCTAAACACACCTACTATTTTTCTAATATTATCCATGTGTTTCTACATATTGTTATTAATTGGTTTATATACTTGACTGATCCCATGTTAGGGTCATAAATCTCTACAATTGATAGAACTTCTTGTAGGATAGACACATTTACTATGATAGAATGCCCCCTTCATCTCTTATTACTTTCTTTGGATTAAAAGCTCTGTCTGATATAAGAAGGGCTACCACAGCTTTCTTTTGATGTCCCCTGACAGGATCAATGATTCTGCTTCCCCTCACTTTCAATGTGAAGGTGGCTTTGGATCTGAAATTAGTCTCTTGTAAGCAGGAAATGATGGGGCTTGTCCCCTAAGATCTGGAACATGACGGGGATGTCCACACTCACCACTGTTCTTCAATATAGTACTGGAAGTCTAGCCACAGCAATGACACAGTGAAAGAAATAAAAGGCATCCAAAATGGGAAAGAAAAAGTGAAAATTTCATGTTTCAAAGAAGATTTAATACTCTATATAGAAATCCCAAAAATCTCTGGCAAAAAGAAAATGCTACAACTGACACTGAAATTCAGCAAACTGGCAGGATATAAAATCATCGAACAGAAGTCACCTGCATTTCTATACACTAACAATGAGGCAGAGGAAGGGAAAATCAAGCAATTGATCTCCTTAGCAATTGCGCCAAAAAGTAAGATACCTAGGAATAAACCTAAACAGAGATTAAAGTATCTGTACTCTAGAAATGACAGAAATCTAGGGAAATAAATTGAANAAATTGCGCCAAAAAGTAAGATACCTACGAATAAACCTAAACAGAGATTAAAGTATCTGTACTCTAGAAATGACAGAAATCTAGGGAAATAAATTGAAAAAGACACAAAGAAATTTAAAAAACATTCCACTTTTTTCCATCTTGGGAAAAGCAGAAAAGAATATCCTATTGAAATTAGTCTCTTCAATAAATGGTGTTGGGAAAGTTCAACAGCACCATGCAGAAGAATGAAACTGGAACGTTCTCTTACAGCATACAAAAAATAAAATCAAAAGGGATCAAAAACCTTAAGGAGAGGCAAGAATTTATCAAAATCCTAGAGAATACCATGGGCAGCAAGCTCTTTGACCTTAGCCACAGCAACTTCTTGGTAGACACATCTCCAAAGGCAAGAGAAACAAAAGCAAAAATGAACTATTGGGACTTCATCAAGATAAAAAGCTTACATGCAAATGAAATGGTCAACAAAGCTAAAAGGCAACCTACAGAGTGGGAGAAGCTCTTTGCAAATGTCTTATCAGATAAAGGATTAGTATCCAAGATCTAAAAAGAACTTATCAAACTCCACACCCTAAAAAACCCCAAATAATCCAGTCAAGAAATGAGCAGAAGACAGGAGTAGACATTTCTCCAAATAAGGTATACAAGTGGCTAACAGACACATGAAAAACTGCTCAACATAACTTGGCATCAGGGGAATACAAATCAAAACAACAGTGAGATACCACCTCACATCATTCAGAATGGCTAAAGATATCAAGTCAAGAAAGAACATGTGTTGGCAAGGATGCAGAGAAAGGGTACACCTCGTGCACTGTTGGTGAGAATGAAAGCTGGTACAGCCACTCTGGAAAACGGTATGAAGTTTCCACCAGATGTTAAGAATAGAGCTACCCTACAACCCAGAAATTGCACTACTAGGTATTTACCTCAAAGATAGAGATGTAGTGAAAAGAAGGGACACATGCACCCCAATGTTCATAGCAGCAATGTCCACAATAGCCAAATTATGGAAGGAGCCCAGATGTCCAGTGACAGATAAATGGATAAAGAAGACGTGCTTCATATATACAATGGACTATTACTCAGCCATCAGGAAGAATGAATACCTACCATTTATATCAATGTCAATGGAACTGGAGGAGATAATGTTAAGTGAAATAAGTCAAGCAGAGAAACACAATTATCAAATGGTTTCACTCATAAGTAAAATATAGGGAATAATGCAGAAGAAAATAGGGGAAGGGAAGAGAAACTGAACGGGAAGAAATCAGGGATGGAAACAAACCATGAGAGGCTCTGGACTCCAGGAAACAAATTATGGGTTGCAGAGGGGAGTGGGGAGGGGGGATGGAGTAACTGGGTGATGTGCATTAAGGAGGCTACATGATCTAATGAGCACTGGGTATTATACGCAACTGATGAATCATTGAGCACATCATCAGAACTAACGATGTACTATATGTCAGCTAATTGAACTTAATTTGAAAAGGACTAATATCGACAATCTACAAAGAACTCATTGAACTCAACACCCAAAAATCAATTAATTCAATCAAGAACTGGTAAGAACACATGAACAAACATTTCTCCAGAGAAGACATACAAATAGCCAAAACACATGAAAAGATGCTCCACATCATTCAGCCTCAGGCAAATACAAATCAAAACCACAATGTGCTGAGACTTCACACAGGTCAGAGTGGTTAAAATGGACAAGTTAGGAAACAACAAATGTTGGCGAGGATACGGAGAAAGGGGAACCCTCTTGCAGTGCTCGGGGGAATGCAAACTGGTGCAGGCACTCTGGAACAAATGTCTATGCACATCCCAGAGCTGAGGACACCTGGGAAGTGAGACACTCAGGCCACCAGGTAGTGTGAGCAGCAAGCCCCGGAGGACAGGAGGAACCTGGTTACTTGGGGCTCTCAGGACCCTCTGGCCACAGGTCCTACCCCCAGATGCAGGTGCAGAGAGAGCCTGGGAAGTGAGGGGTTTCCTGTCGGGCTCTGCGGTTTCTGTTCCTGTGAACAAATCCATATTCATGGGCCCTCTGTTTTCCTACTCTGAGTCTCAATTTCCCTTATAAACTCACACTCTGGGGAAATGGTTCGGGTACCCCTGAGCCTAAATCATTTCAATAATTGCAAGATGCAAAATATCACAAATGATCTTATTTTACCTCCTCTCCATTCAAAGATGTGATCCTGTCTGGGTAATGATTTCGGTTTCAAGGCATATTCCATGAGCTATCATAAGGGGATATCAGCTCCACAGGCTTAGACAAAACTACAGAACAACCAATACCTACAAGGAGCCAAATCCTACCCTCTGTGGAAGCTGTAGTTATTCAAAAAACCTAACACAAGTACCCTTACATGCCATATGTCAATGTTGACACCAAAATATTCCTTCACTATGAAAATATGGTTTTGAAAATATTGGCAATT